>NW_023463565.1:0-13430 GCF_013731165.1 Rhagoletis pomonella | reverse complement strand
TATACTCATTAGTCTGGGTCGATTATGTATGGGAAAATATGGCCATTTGGTCGTATTGTAATAGTGACATTCAGCCACATTGCGAATGTCGTTTTCGAGGGTCGAGTCGTATCGAAAACTACACAGAATAGCATACAATTTCGACCTTACTCGAGTGTATTAAAGCGAGAAAGCTTAGCAGCACCGGATGGTTTTCGTCGTTTACTTTTCTCATCCCGACAGCATATTTACGAACTAATAAATTGCAAAAATTAATTAAAACTACTAAATTAAATATGAATAGCACATAAATATTTTACAGCTCATCAGAAGAAGAAGTAGAAATGCAGGAGCTGAAATTTCGAAAACATTTGAGGCAGCAATTAAATACATAAATATGTATGATTTGCCAGATGTGGAGGTTTGTGTGAAATTTCCGTCTTTCTATGATACCATGTCGATTTTTACCGGACCTTTTGTCGAGCCGTGAATTTTTGTTTAATGTACGACTTGCGCAATTACGCTGACTATGTTGACTTAGGCCTAAACAAATAATAATTGGCCACAAAAGGTTAAATTCTGTGGTCATAAGCAATAACCACGTAATTCGGAAAAACCTGAGTTCGAGAAAAAACGTTTTAAAAATTTGGATTGTAATGTTAGCCTTATGGGGAAGCCAAAATATTTTCGTCAATAACTATTTTAATAGCCTATCACATACTTATGGAATAGTAGTTACAGAATACGTGATCAAACTTATGGAAGATGACAAAAAATAATTTTTCAAATTTTCAACAAAAAGCCTTTTTCAATGATCTTAGAATCTACGACTTAGACGTATTAGCCCTAAAACAGGACCCCTATCATCAAAAATGTTTAGGATATTTTTTTATAACTTCGCACTTTACGTTCGGGACTTCTACTCCAAAATTTTTTTAAATTTTAGTATGTATAATGAAGTGCAGGTTGAGGGAGTTACGGCTTACCTTCGATTTTTGGCATTTTTTTTGACGGTGGTAAACATTTTTTCATACAAAGTATGTTCGAAATTTTTTTTTTATGTGAAAGCAAATGAGCAGAATCGTGCACTTGCACTATATTATACTTAATTTGAATTGGCTATAAAACCGCATACCTGAATTTTTCTAAAGATTCTGATTAAAAAGTTTGAAACTTTGGTGTAACTTTGCAGAATGTTCTTAGCTTTTGCGCAAAATCTGAAATTTGGATTTATGTATGTATATGGTTTTTACTAGGTAATGAGCTTTATTTGTTGGTTGGTTGTAGTGCTACCCAAGCGGACACCATAAAAACGCCATTTTGGTGCACTCGTGGACATCGATATTTTATTCTACCGTAGCCTGCTTGTCAGAACATTCCTGCAGTTTAGTCAAACCTTTTAGAACCGCTTATGGATTTGTATATGTTGCCTATTGCATCGCTAGATAAATCCGCTAACTGCTTTATTATGTGTTTTCGGAAAGTTTTATGAATTAAATAAGCCTGCCGTGGGCATTCGCACAGGAAATGAAGTACTGTTTCTCCGTTTCCATCTAAGCCACAGCTGCGGCATATTCTGGTATAGCATGAGCATGCCGCTCTTTGTAAGCTATTTAGTTTACTGACATTGTTTGCCTAAGGCTGGTCACCATACTAGGGCGCCGCAGGTAAGGATTGGCCTTATGATAGCGTTGTACATTCACATCACAAGTTTCGGTGTTAAACCCTAGTTTCTATTGAAGATCCGCTTACAAGTATAAGCGATGTAGGCTCTCTCTTTACGTTTATTTACGTTAAGTTTACATCTTACTTTCATAAAAAATTAAGATACATTAAACAAAGAAAAGAAAAATAGCCAAGCCTTGCAAAAATGTCGCGTGCCAATTTATATTTTTGTCACTGTTTGCGTTCCTCGATTCGAGTTAAAAGCATCCAGATTAAAAAATAATAACTGTTGATAGACAACTTATGATCATATACCAACATCACTTAAAACTGGTTCATAGCTATGCAATTTTTATGCGCTGTAAGGGCGTCGAAAGAAATGAACACCAAATACGGGACATTAAAAGAAATACAGAACATTTGGCGTACCGTATAAAATAAAAAAAAATCCAGGACCATTGGCGAAAAAAGAGGACTGTCCCGCAAAATACAGGAAAGATGGTCACCGTAACAATAGCATATATATTTCAATTCTTTCTTAAGACAACTTACACTGAGGGAAATAATGCATAGTAAAAATGAATACTTTATATTTGATTATCGTTTAAAAATGTTCGAATTTAAAAATAATATTTCCATACAAAATTTATTACGCACGTATTTGACTGTTCACATCTGAGTATATACATATATGAGTCACGATTGAGAGAATTCTATCATTCTTGTATATGAGTGTACATACGCACCAGCGTTGCCGCTTTAGAAATTTTTAACCAAAAATGGTAATTTTTTTCTTTGTTTATCAAATTTGGTGATTTGGTAATTTATTTTTCAATTTGGTAACTTTTTCGATTCGGTCCTACATGTCACATAGCGTTAGCGTTTCCTTTTATACAATTAACGAATAATTCTGAAAGTTTCGCAAGGCGAAAAGTTGGCCCAGCGTTCCTTGGTACTAGAATGGTGTGATCTCTAACACAACTGCTTGAAAGTGGCTATTGCTATATCTACCGAGCCCTATCCTGGAAGTTGTGGGTGGTCCTACCTTTCCTTGTCAGTTCATCAGCTTTGCATTAGCCATCAATATTCCCGTGTACTCCGGCAACCATATGAGTAAAGTTCTGTGTAAATATGTACAAGTCGTTGATGTTTTTTCAAAACCGTCCATCGACCAGTTGCAAAACCACCTAATACGCCGTTTTGCAAAAATGCCATTTGGTAACCCTGAACTCCAGGCATCGGTTTTGTTAAAACATCGACGATATGTTCTCGCTCAAAGAGCTACGGTAATCAGCAGGGAACTTTACGTGAGTCGAAACCTTTCAGGACTGCCTTGAACCGTTGAATGTTTGAGACATTTTCCGTCATTTGTTGACATATGTATGTTGGTCATAACTGGAGAAACGTTGATTTTAAACTTTAAAAAAAATGTTAAGGTTTAAGTATTCGCATAAACACGGCCATCCGAGTAGCCTCATAAAAAAGTCCAATGAGGCCAAGTCGGATGATCTCAGTGGCCAAATGAAATCCCCTCTACGGGAAATTATGCGCCTGATAATCCTCTGTTGCAATGAACCGTATCCATGACACTGTCAGTTATCATATGCCTTCAGTTGTGTTGTGGTGTGAGCTTTGTATGGATGAAGATGTATATCCAAATGCAAAATATACTATTCTGAGCCATAAGACAGTACCACGCAATCGACAAATTTGTTTCTTCGGCCACACTTAGGTTTGAAATCCTAACCAAGCATTTCTGGAGTTGTAGCTTTCAGCGCCCACGCAGATATAAAAATTATAGCTTAATGGAGCGCGGATTGCCTGCAAAGCTTCTTGTCTTCAGTTGTATGTACAAACCCATGCATGTATACTTCAGCACATAAAATAAGTTTGGTAATTTTTTGTTGAATTTGGTAACTTTTTACCTTCCTTTTATTAGCTCGGGATGTAACTATGTAATATTGATGCGCCTAAAAGATGCAAGATTTCTATTCTCAAGTTTCATACCTGATGACAGTACGAATGGCAATTATAATAGGGAGGTTTTAGTTTTTTAAACTATAATTTTTCTGGTGATTTTGGTAAAAAATAAAAAAAATCGTGTGGCAACACTGATACGCACCCCAAGCATGCAGAGCGCCGTTCTGAGAGCGGTGACAACACACACATTCATACATAGTACATGTTTATCCGTACAAATCGCGTGCTGTGGCCTTGATGGATATTCAACATTTGAAAGCAAATTTATATGCCTGGGTCTAGCTGAGTGCGCAAAGATGCATGCCACAATTTGTTGATATCCAGAGATGGTCAGGGTTCGAATTCCGCTGCAGGCAACATGCAAATTAAATATTTTTTGTTTGTTTTTATCTTGATTATTCACTTCACGGATGCTTTTTCATAACGAACGCGGTCATTTTAATATGCG
Organism: Rhagoletis pomonella; assembly: GCF_013731165.1. NCBI lineage: Eukaryota > Metazoa > Arthropoda > Insecta > Diptera > Tephritidae > Rhagoletis > Rhagoletis pomonella. Next base: position 9,358 of record NW_023463565.1, on the reverse strand, counting down.
CGTAATTGAATTGAATATTTACCAATATACAGTAATTTCGTTGACGTTTATAGTAAGATCAATTACGTTTCTATTTGATTTTAATATTTTTTTCCCCTCAGTGTAGGTAATTCTTGCTTATGACCACAGAATTAATGGTTATCTTTCAGCCCGGGAAATTTATTCAATGGGTCAGAATTTTTTAAAAAGAACAACTTTGATTGCTAATACTAGGGAGCTCGTTTGTCGATGGAAACAGACGATATATAACAGGCAGTCGTAAAGTCGATAACGATGTTTAACTGCAAGTTAAGGGCCGGTGGTTCAATGTCTGATTAGCACAAATCGGAGGTAGAAGCTCCGGTTAAATACAACGACTGCTTTATTGATCACATGTTATATGCGTGATGACGAAAACGTCGATAATGATGTTTAACCGCGAAGAAGTGATAACCAGACATTGAACAACCGGCCCTAAATGTAACAGGCAGTGGAGAATACGGCTGCTTACAACGGAAAAGGTTATAAAATTTAGTATCTCACGTTCATACACTGAGAAAAGAGTTTGGTTACGTTAACTAAATATTTTTTCCCCAGACGGGATTTGCTAATAGTTGCCAAATCCAAATATATATAATTTGTCTAGTAAATTTATATCCATCTCACTAGAGGAAAGAAAAATGTTGAAACCAAAGTTTGTTTTCATTAAACGGCCACATTATTGAAACTGTCTATGTCATGCTTCTTGAGTTTGAAGATTTAGCGAGCTAAAAGAGCAGGGAATAAATAATTGTTTAATAATTTTTTTCTGAACATAGTAAAGTTTTACGAAAAACCTAGGACAAATGTCTAAAACATACCCGTTATTCATTAGGGCTGTCAAACATGTCATCGTCATTATTTTCACCACCAAAGTCGTCTTCTTCGGTCAAAGTACTGTCTAAAAAGTGTATACGGATAAAATCCGAATAGTAAGGATATCCGGTACATATTCCGCCATTTTCTTATACGGATATCCGGTTAATATCCATTCATGCGGTTATCCGGATGTCCGGAGATTCTAATCAGCGTTTTAACGAATTCGTAAAATTGTTCTCTAAATTACTGTATCTATCGAGTTGCAAAATAAATAATAGACCACTTCATTATCTAATACACAAACAATTGTTTTTATACCCGAGCGCACTTGTGCAAAAGGGTATTACAACTTTGTTCACATAACGGTTGTTTGTAACAGGCAAAACGATTCGATATAGATATATTCAAATACATACATATATGATCAGAATGAAAAAAGAAATCGATTAAGCGGTGACTGTCTGTCCGTCCGTCCGTCTGTCCGTCTTTGCACACGATAACTCGAGTAAAAATGGAGATATCTTAACGAAACTTGGTATGTGTACCTCTTTTCATCGTAGGACGGATGGTGTTGAAAATGGGAAAAATCGGACAATAACCACGCCTACCTCCCATATAACGGTAGTTTTCAGAAATACTAAAACTGCGATATTTTAGTAACTACTGAAGCTTATTCACTCAAAATTGATATTTACACACAATCATTTTTATCGTTATTTTTTTCTGTTTCGTTTGCATAAAAAATGCATCTTAATTACACACTATGGGTGTTAAGCACCCAGAAAGGTCATGCCGCTTCTCCTATAATACTTTTATAAACCATAAGGCATTAAGAAATATCTAAATAAGGATTACAGCTAAACTTTTTGATGGTTTTCTTTAATTATATAAGAAATTGAACTTACTGGGTGGTTTACGCCCTGACGATAGTGACGCATGGTTAAGAAGCGATTTGCGTAAACTTAAGTATACCAAACTACGATGATGGAAAATAGAGATTTGCGAATCTTAGGTACCAAAAATGTTTTTAAATTCCCAATAATTCGCAAATGCGAGCCAATTTGAACAAAGAGTATGCTCGGAATCAGAGCCATAAATTCATTTAAATGCTGTGTTTGCTTTGTTTTGTCTGTAGACCATCGAAAAAATCAAGAGAATAATGCAAATATTTGTCGGAAAAAGGTAAATTCAAAGGCAACCCTAATTTATAGGACCGACACAATAGTTGTTCGACTATGTGGTTAGATCTTCCGGATTAATTCTCTAATATATCAACTAAACGGTTTACCTAAAGCCGGAATTACCACAAAGAATCCGTCTCATTCGACCAGTATGCTTGGTGACACGATGATCGATTCCTAGGCTCTTGCACTTAATTAAAAGGATAAAGGCATATATTTAATCGACCACTTAAAAAAACGTGGTTTCACTATTAAAAAAGATCAAAGAAAATAAAAACTTCGACCCGCCTTTATGTACACATAGCATTCTTTAATAAATCTTACAATTTATGTTCGTGCAGGCAGATACGTCGCTGAATGGTCTAGAACTTTTGCCATAACGCAAGCGATGTTGCCAGTTTTCATTCGTTCATATTTAGATCCTGTTTCACATACCAGATGGGCTTCTTCACAAGGAATTTCTTATTTTCCTCTTTCTTCTACAGGCTTACAGAGCACGTTGCCTGCGCCACTTGGTATGCATGTTGTAGTTCCCCTGGGCCGTTGCTGCATTTGATTAGCGAATTACAAATCTACGGCCGGGATGCTGATGCCAAGAAGATCGGTTAGGCAAATGTGTCGATAACTGGTTCTCTGCACACATTTGTATATACATATATGTATGTATGTATATGTATATGTCAGCATTATGGACGTAAATATGAATCTAAGAGTATGTGTTGATGAGATTTTTAAAAGAAGTGGAAGTTTAAAATCGTAATCATAAATTAGCAAACAAATTCTACATGTGGACTAGGCATCATAAAGCTCGAAGGAACTTACTATACATAGTATGTATGTATATACATATTTATATATATATTTACTATACATACAGACAAAGGAAAATTTTTAAGATAAATAATATCGTTTAATTTTCCAGTGGGGTTTTTGTATTTTGGCCAAATACTTTTATGTAAAAAGTAAAATTTCCTAAGGTAAATTTAAAAGAGGTACGTGCATGAGTGGAAACGATGTAATGCATATCGACAGCAAGTCAAACGATTTATTTGAAATATGTATATGCAGGTATAACTGGAAATTGGCCTGAAATATTTGGAAAAACTTATAGGGCAAGATGATTCAACATAGCCCTTTTTGTATTAACATCAATCCTGTTTTTACAAATGTTTATGTTAAAATTTGTATAGCTTTAGTAAATGGACATGGCCTCTGCGGTAAGTATATCCTAAGACTAGGCAAGGGGTTACCTTCAACCATTAGCGCGCACAAGGGGTGGGTTTTGGGGTTCAAACCAACCCTAAAGCTAATAACCTCAAATACGAACTGTATCTTAAAGCTTAGAATCCAGCTCTCAAAAATCCCAAGAAATATTTTTTATTATTTCCGTTGCTTGAAAAAGCACTTTGCTGTTGCTGTAAATTTTCTTTAAGAAATAAATATACGAGCATTTTTTCTTGAGAGCTGCGAACTGGTTTAAGAAATAAGAAAAGATAAAAGAAAATTTGTTTCCATTTCTTGTGCGTCATTTTATATGAATATTTCGTTTTTCTTGAGAGGAAAACATTGTCCTAAAAATATGCAATGCATACTCACTAGAGGTTTACGCCAACAGGCTTTACGGCGGCGACGCCGGCGCGTCTGGAAACGCCGGCGCTACTGCCCATAAGAGCCATGAGGCTACTAATCTTATCATGGCATCTCGTCAGCGTTAGGCATTCGCCTTGCCAATTCATATTATAATTCTACTTATTTCATTATTAAATTAGTTTTAAATTTAAATATTGTTACTTCCTACTTGAATTAAAATTTTGAGTGTCTGGCGCTGATGGATGGGCGAACAGAAGAGGGTCTAACGCAAAGAAAGTTACTTGTGAAAATTGGGCCAACAACATCTCAAGTGACAGTTAATGCATGGTCGGGCATACCACTCTTGTTTATTCTATTTATAAACGACTTGCCTAACTGTTTTAATTTTGCAAACTACCTGATGTTTGTAGATGGTGTTAAGCTATTTTCAGTTGTGCGTGATCTCTAAGATTGTAATCGTCTTTAGCTCGATCTAAATGAATTTCAGCAGTGGTGTACATTAAACTGTTTGAACCTAAATATAGGTAGATGTTGTGTAGTTACGTTCTCGAGGCAGTCTAGTAGTGATATACCTTATTAGGCGCGATACTCAAGATTTCAGAGATCCAGTAACTTTAAAATCCCTTTATACATATATATTTAGTAAGAAGCCGTCTGGAATACTGTTCTATAATATGGAGTTCATATTATGTAGTGCACTCGATCAAAATAGAAAGAGTTCAAAAGATTTTCACCAAATTCGCAATTGCAAGTTGCACTGGCAAGGTTATGTTCCTACCTATATTGGCAGACGGAAATTGCTGGGTCTCCAGTCTTTGAAAGAAAGAAGAGATTACTTCTCCATTATATTTATTTATAAAATAATCAATGGGCACATAAATTGTGCTTATTTAACAAATTTGCTCGTATTATATAATTCCCCGCGTAATTTAAGAAGCAAAAGGCTATTGGTTGGTGCTCTGCATACCACGAATTATGCCAAAAATGAACCAATTGAATTGTGCAATACATATTCTAGTGTTATCGATTTTAACTTAAGCATTGATATATTTAAGAGTAATTTGTTTACAATATTCAACTAGAGTCTTCACTAGTCTGTAAGAAACTAGTTCTGTAGACTGAAATTAATAAATAAATAAATAAAGAAATATACATACATATGTACATGGTTCTCTATGTTCTCTATAGATCCGTGTGTACTATTTAAATTTAAAGAAAAAAATAAAAGTTAAAAAGTTAAGTTATTGGAGTAATTTATTTCGCTATTAATAAATTTCTGTAATAACCTTATCTACCGTTATATTAAATTACGGGGTTCTTACGATTTTTTGCGGGTTATAGATTGAAAACTGGTGGTCTACTATTTTCCAACAGTTTTACCCATCAACTCCCAGAAGAACAGGCCTTTTTGGCCCTCTGTTAAAAAATTACTTATAGAAGGTTAAAATTTTCACTAAAATATTAAGCGCCAAATTTTCTAAGGGTAACCGAAAGTAATGAAAAATACTACGAAGGGGGAACTTAAACCCTGTGTAGAAAACATTGCGATGCGATGGAGCAAAACCTTTCTGGGGTTTGCCCACCACTTGTGAATGCTAACATAGTTTTCCCACAGCCACCTAGAACTTGTATACGTCTGTGGGACCCCGGAATAAAATAACTTACTTATTTAAAATCTGTTTAAAAAATATTTAACTCTTTATTAAATCAATAAATAAATAATAAATATCAATTTGTTTTTGTTTTATCTCCAATAATCGAGGAGTTAGATGCAATAAAGACACTTCTGTTAAAACTGCTTTCTGAGATATTATCGCTAAAGTTTTTTGGTGTGTGACAACTTTCTTGTTGTTGTAGTAATATGTAAAAAAGGAATATTGTTGTGGTATTGAAAAAAGATTGTTATATATTCTGGAGTAGTAGTTCCTTCAAGCGATGCATTTCATGAAAATTCTGTACAAAATTCCTTAGGCGCCGAACGCCGCCGCGTAACTCGGCGGCGGCGCGTGAGTAATGACAGCGGCGCGTAAGTAATGACAAAAAACGGCGGCGGCGTGGCTCGGCGGCGTATACCTCTAGTACTCAATTACTGTTGTTTTTTACACTTTACAGCCTAAAAGAGTTTACCACTGATATGTACTTAACTAGGATTCGAAGATTTAATTTGCCAACTTCGAATTCTTTCCAAAATGAGCTACGTATTCGAAATACTAAACAAATGAGGCAGTCGTGAAAAATCACATCGCCATCGAAAACCAGCAGCTTGATTCCAGCATTTGCTATCGCTAATACTGATCGTCAAAAATCTCCAAAAGAATAGCCTAACAACACGCAACATCTAGTTACATGCCCCTCATACTGCCAGATTTGGCAGATTACACATTACAGTTATTACTTTTCCATTCAGTATACTTTTAGGCCCACTGCTTTTCATTTAGAGAATTTTGGCGACGAAAATTTAGCGTAGCGATTGTTAGAATTACACTACAAAAACCAGAAATTGAGGAAAATGAACATTAAAACTCTTTTTTAAAACTTTCTTTACTTTTGATAGTTGAACGCATGTTGTGTTTATAGAGCTTTTTATTAAACAAGTAATTTTTAAGCAAAAATCACAACCGAGTTCAAGTCTCATACAAATTTAGGAATACAGTTAATTTTTTCGTGATTCAATGATCGGATCTAATATTTATTTATTACATACTGTACACAAAACTTGCATAAATGTATTTTAAAGAGCATATTATATGAAGCGAACTTTTAGAAGTATAAACCCCTCCCAAAATATATTCCTGGGTACGCCCCTGCCTTCAACACCCTATTCTTCTTTTCCAGGATTTAACCTCAAATACAGAACCGCAACAAGGTCTTCAAATTCCTCACCGCCAGCACCTAGCAAAAAAAACAAGAAAAGTTGTTGCCAACATTAGTTGGCCGCTTCTAATTTAGGCTACGCCTGTTTGGTCATTGGGGACTAGGAAACTAGTTTCACACTTATCATCGATGCCGTAGAATGCTTGACTTCTACTTATCCAGACTCCACCTCGACATACCGACATACCCCTCTTGCCTTTGAAAGTACCCCACACGACACTAGCCATCTCTGCACTTGTACCCTTGACCCTCCCAGCTAACACTCCCCTTCTTTTGGTCCGACTCCATCGAAACAGCATGTTTCTAGGGCATGCCGTTAATGGAGCTTAACGATAGCCATTGATAGCGATGACATATTTTTTTATTAAAGCGCACTCGAAAAAGTAAAAACATGTAGAAAAACTAGTGGTGTACTTGGAATACATAGATGCCAACGACTGCTGCCAATATTAGTAAGACCTTTTAAACAGTTTCTATGCTACAAAATAAACGTTTGAGAAAATCGGTTTCGGAATTACTTTTTATTCTGCTGAAACTTCAACACTTAATACATAAACTCTAGGGTTAAAAATTTAACCTTTAAAATGTTAACTTTCTTAGTATGATAAAAAAAGTCGTAAACTGAGAAGAGAATGACAATGAATTCGTTCTCATATGCTTAAGCAAGAGCTAAATTTATCGAAAGGGACATGCAATTGCTGCGGGTGGATTTTGTCTATCCTTTATTGTATTTTTCAATCAATGATGCCAAATCACTATGGCACCATACAGTGGACGTCACTATGCATATTCCGCATGAACTGTTTGAGGGTATGGTTATCTTTCAGGCAGAGGGGGTGTAAACTGGTCATCAAGATCGGGTAATTTCACCCCGCTAGACTTTTTGTTGTGGGGTTTCATAAAGTCGCAGGTCTATGACAATGGCCCGTAATTAACCCATGCCCTCAAAGTTAACATAATCCAGGCCATTGCTGGACCACTCGGACCCGTGTCACCATAAGAAGCCATGGCAGGCATTTAAAAGATGTCCATTCCATTAGGAGTTATTGTCTCCGTCTTTAGATTTCCTCACACTAATGTCACTTGAGTCATTATGACGATAGCATCGTCAAATTTGGCATTTTTAAGTGCCTTTTTTTATCCCTTAACAGCAGAGCATCGATAAACTTAGATAAGAATTTTTTTTGTAGAAAATCGTTGCACAATTTACAGAATATGGAATACCTTAATTCATAGGCATTTTTACTTAGTATAGACAAAGGATTTTGTACTCACATACATTTAAGCAATAAGGTCCTAATCAAAGGAAATAAAATTCGATTTGACATCGATGAACTTGTTTCGTTTTTTGGTGATGAAACATGGGTCAGTGTTTATCAATGGTGTAAGGAATTCAAGCGTTTTGGGCTTGCATACCCGAAGACGTTCACGCTGTATGTGATATATACTGAGATCGAGGCATGCAAATTTGGTCATTAGAAATCTATGCGCGCTGGATTCCACATAATATGGCAATCATCAAAGAATCGATTGGTGCAAAAATACTAGCACGCCATGTCCAGATAGTTACGGCTTATCGTAACAGGTGATATAACTTGGATATATGCGTTTGAGCAAGCAAAAAATATACCAATCAGCTGTGTTGATTTTTGAAAATAAGCAAAATCCAACAAAATGTGGTCCCACAAGAACGTCAAAACAAATGGTCGCTTGATTCTTCAAAAGAACATGTCATGAAGCTATAGTGGCACTAGAGGAACTTAGGACACTTATTTCTTCCTAAAGCTTCACCAATTGGTTGGAGCGGATGCAAAAGCATATACAAATCATGCAAGAGGATATTTTGAAAAACAATAAAGTAATTTTCCGCACAAAATTTGTTTTTTTTCTTAGCTGGTCTTATGACTTATTTAGAGTCTCTCGTTAAAGCAAAAAACTAAGAAAATACTCAGCTAAAAATCCAACTGGTGGAAAAAGGATAATTTATTAAAGAACTCAGTCATTGAAAATTTCTTGACACACTTGTGAGGTTTTCTCTATAAAGTTTGGTTTTCATATGTAATTTTGAATATTACCGTTACATGAGAAGTGGTTGAGGTTGTTGTTCTTTTTAATTAATTTTCAGTCATAAGTTAATGAAGTCACGAAAATTTTATTACGACATTTCCAGAAGGGAGGTCAATAAAAACCTCTTATATGGAGTTGTTCCGTAGATAAATTTCTGTGGTGTAGGTTATAAAAAAAATACATCATTTTTGAAATTGGCTCTAAGATATCCCCCAAAAAGCTGGTTATAGTGTACTAAAAATAAAAATGTTAATATGCCCTAGTGAAAAAGTATGAACGAGTATCCAAATTACAGTAAAAAAATAACTCGTTGCAAAAGTGCAAGTAAACAAAAAGAAGCTTGTTGCCTTAACAATGAAATTTGTGAAGAAGGTTAAGGTTACTTTTATTACAATATTTTTATAATACAAAATAAAATAAACATTTTCAAAAGCAAATTATTGATAAAGCTTTACTTCGCCAATGTTTACTGTGAGAATTAAAATTAAAAGAATAAAAGAAAGAAAGGGCTTTAATGAATAATATAAACTCTAAACATGAGATAAGTCAGAAAAATATTTTAAATACTCACATATTTGCTGAGGCATGAAGTAGTGACGAGAGGTCAGCGCGAAAATATTGCATCAATGTCGGCCAATTTCGTTGTACGAGTTGCAACTGTTGCTAAAGCAAAACAAGCAACAAAAGCCAACAGCGAAACGTGCCAAATCAGCACTGAAATCAGCTACAATAAACACAAAGCAACGACTGACACACAGACACATAAAGTAAAACTAAGCAAAAGCAATGTGAGAATCTCACAAAACACC
>NW_023463564.1:0-13434 GCF_013731165.1 Rhagoletis pomonella | reverse complement strand
ACTACTTTATTTTAATACCCACTTTGTAATAATACAATTTAATTGAACCGAAGTCAGTTAAAAAATTGGTTATGGACTAAATAACAACTAAAATTAAAAATACTTTTTTGTTCAGAATTGCCAGTAGAATACGTCAGTCGCTGAAACAAAGTAGAGATAAAATTTTAACCGCCCTAATGTATATGGGCAAATCTAAAAAATAGGTAACCTTTGTGTTATCAGCTTTATTGTCATTGTTACCAACTATATCAAGCTGGTTGTTTTTGAATATAATTCATAGACGTATACTTGAAGCCTCAAAAAATGTTTAAACAGTGTTGCATAACTTTCAAGTTATAGATGTTTTAATTCAAAAAAATATTAAAAACAAGTGAATTTTTAATGTAATTTTTATGAGGTGAAAAATTAGTTATGACATAACTTTTGAAGCATACCATATGCTGGTTTGAAAATGTGTACATTTCATATGTGGTAGGTAACTAAAGTGTGCTTTAAAAAATAACTAAATGGCAAGTAACTCAAACTGTGTAAATCTAAGTTTTCATAATTTTAAAAATTTTCGGTTTTTCGCGTATAGTTTCTGAAGCATTTGATTTTAAAAACTTTTTAAGTATGTATTGTATTTTACAAACAATTACGAATAATTTGCTACTTTAGCGAGAGGTGTGCTTTCAGAATAAACCAACTTTTAAAGATAAAACATTCTCTGCTCTTGAGCGTAATTTGTATTCCAAAAACATCTTCGTTGAAGGCACATTTGGAAAATGCGTCAAATCGATCTAAATCTTTTTGTAACTAATAGTCCTGGTAACATTACATATACATGTAAAATGCTTCAAAAAATTGTTTACTAGAAGTGTGTAAACCCCCTGATTTGGTACTTTTAATGAGAATCCTTCTTGTAGTGAGAATATTTCGAGCGAGGTATCAAATCAGCTTTTTTAGGCAAAGGTTGTGGTTGTTGTTCCTATTTACTTAATTGATAAAGCCTTCTAAATTCAATGGCCTCCCCAGTTTTGCCAGATTGGCTCCACTTTTCGAGATAGCGGTACTTGAAACTTTGCTTAAATTTTAGCTAAATATTTTATAAATAACTCCCTCGCTTTTGAAGTTATTTTACTAAAATTTTACACATGGCCGTTTTGTAATATTACCGTAACTATTCCATAAAATAATCGAAATCGGTTCACTATCAACCCAATTCTGAATACTCCCAGGGAGTTTGTTGTTTGTATTTTAAGCAAAACAAAATAATCGGAAGATGCCAGATCTTTCATTATTACTTTTATTATTTAAAATTAATTTGAAAGACATGAACATTTTTGTCAACCTTCGATTGGTTTGCAAACCACGCCACACACGTTGAAATCTCAACCGATCGGTTCAATTTGTTGTCCGTTTGTAGCCTGCTTTAGAGATAGATATCGGGACCCACGTGACCCGCGGTAAAATTCTGAAAAACGTCGGGATGGGCAAGTTCGGTACTTAAAAATCTAATTTCAGGACGGGTGGGATCGGGATTTAATATTTAGTCCCGTGCCCATCTCCAGTATACATACATACATACATACATATATGGTATGCGACTGCATTATTAGTTTTTATAGAGACGCGCTAAGAAAGCTACCTCAAGTCTCTTAAATACTTCCACGATGCGAGTAACACGCAACGCCCATTCATCATCATAAGTCATGACACTGTCTTGCAAATGAAATGAAATGTACTTGCCACAAAGGAGCGGAGCAAGCCAAAGCAAACGATACAATCCTTCGTACTTCCTGTACTTTCTTTGAGGGCAGTTGTATCTTCGTTATTCGTTCTTATTTACTTGCTACCTGGTAGAAAGCTTAAAAGCAGCACAAAGGTGGCAGACGTTAAATCATGAATCAACAGTGAAACTAACGCTGGGCATTAAGCTAACTTCCGTTTAGTTAATTCGCCATTCCTTACTTCTTTATCTCTCAAACTTGCATTCTCGCAAATAAAGCCATAAACATAACACAAAACAAAAGTAGATACACTAGTCTGCGAGCAGCTGAACTTATGCAATCTTCCCTGCTCATATCTATTTTCCATCGCTTATTTTCCAACTTAACGGAATTCTGCATTGAAATTACAAAGACAACCTCTACTCATGTATTAATATCTACATAAATACGTATGTATGTATGTACATGTATGCGTTTGTATGTATGCTAGTTAATGAATGGAAAAACATCCTCAAACAGAGTTTTGTTACAATAGTACATACATACATAAATAGTGCCATTAGACAAGCCGACTTTAAAATGCAATCTAATGCGATATTAATCCCTTTGATTGCCGCACACCTATAGAACTATACAACAACCATATAAAATAAGACATTAAAAATTTTATTTTACGAGTGATACCATTAATTTTGAATAAAAATTCTGAAATAGTGTACAAAGTTGTGTGCATGCATACATACTTATATATGGGTGTTTCCAGCGGAAGGTCCACCACGACAAAAAAAAATAAAAGTTTTATATCTAACGTATTTACGGGCCGATTTGTCTGCTTTTTAAAATATATACTGGCTATGTAAGTAGAATCATGTTTGCATAAAATGGTCTTCCTAGGTGGTGCCAAGGTCGAGATATTTCGAAAAACCGTATTTATGGTCCGATTTGGTTCGAATTTGGCGCATGTGGTTGAAACATAATAAATCATAGATTTCTAATAAATTGACCCTGAATTGGCGCTGAAGTCAAAATATAAAGTATATTCTACATAAAATACATGTTTTATTTGCGTTGAAAATTCATTTAAAAGCAATATTAACAAAAATATAACGATGGAAATTTATGTCACGTGACGCTACGTCACGTACCGTTTCATCACACTTGGGGTTGTAAAAGAGAATTGAAACAATTTGCATTAATTCAAAAAACTCTAAAAGCAACTAGAATTGCTCCAAATCATATTAAAATAAGTTTCATGAAAATAGCCATCCACAATTCGCAGAGTTTTGCGATTTTGTAAGAAAAGAAAAAATCAACTTCCATTTTTTGTCACGTAACGAACCTCTCTTTAAATGCTTATATTTCAGGACCAAGCAGTTCGATTGATTTCATTTTTCGGTTAAATATAGAGCTAATTATGTGCTATACAATGGCCCAAAAAAGTTAAAGAAAACAAATGGTATTCCTTTTTTTGTATCACATTGAAATCGTACGACTGTCACGTGCGCCACCATGGGAATGCCCATATATATATCTAGACAGGTGTAACATCAAAACACTTCAGTTACATGCGCACATATGTATTAAAACTTGGCAGTCAGTTTACATACATATAATAAGCGGAAAAGCACATACAATTTGATGCCTCTCGGACACCCTCGGCCACAGCAGTTCAGTTTGTACTGTATTTTTATGGAATCATTGCTACTCAGTAGCGTACATACAATCCCTCTGTCTGCCATCTAATTAAAATCTCATTAATTTGTATGTTAATGCTCAGACATTATAAAGTTGTTGTAGCGTTTGATATATACTTATGTATGTATGTAGGAGTATGTAGGAGTAGAGTCCCAAAAACTTGTAGTTGTCATTAGTTAATATTAATAAAGTTTATAATTGCAACTCGTATTGGAAGAAGATTTTAAAGCAATGAGGATTAGACCTAGATAAATGGTGTGCTCAAGCATTATAAAATTTTGCACATGCGGTAAGCCAAATAACTAACATAAGGTCCATTCAATAACTTTTCCTGTAAGTACTTGCAGCGAGAGCGTAAAAAATAGGAAGAGAAAATTATCAGTAGAAGTTATTGAGAGCAAAACTAGTAAAAACTTGCAACTTACGCCATTTTGACACTTTCTGACGGTTAAGTTTTGGTTTCGCAATTTTCGTTTTCACTGGTAATATTTCCCATCGTAATGAAAATAAAAAATATACATTAGATTTAAATATTTCATGGATATTTTCATTTCACTTATTATGTTTCGTCCAATCATCCTCTCAAAACACTTTGTTTACATTTTCATTTGAAACATAGCCTTACTTTTTGAAACCTGCAAATTCCTGCTGGTAAAATTTTTACTTGTTGCTATCTGATAAAGCGAGTTTTGGGTTTTTAATATTAGCGAGCCTACGCTTGTTAAATGAATTTGTCTAGTTTCTCCTTTATGCTAGTAGCGCGCCACAATTTTTTTAGAAAACATATTTTTTGAAAAGTAGTTGTGATATATGGAGATAACGGCTATTATTTTAACAATTTTGTCGATACCTTAGCCTACTATTTTACCATAAAAAATTGGTATTAGATAAAACTAAGTGTCTGCAAAGAGAAGAGCAACAACGCAAACATTTTTTAAAACACGTTAGAAGCACACCAGCTTTGTTACAGTAATTAAGTCAGTAAGAGCGAATTTTACCTTTTCTCTTATAAATTCCTTGTTCTTGTTAAGCAGTCTAAATTAAGAAAAAGTAAGATTTCATTTTGGGAATAAATTGAAATTGGAAAGTCTGGCCACGGCTGGCAGTCAAATTACCTGAAAGCATTGCTCGCAGGGCGTAGCACGAAGCAGCCATATGCAATCACGGCTTTACAAAATTTGTCTAAAAAAAGGATACCAGACGCGATATAACATAGATTTTCAAATAAAATGTGTAAAATACCGCGTCCGTCCTGAAATTTCATCACATCACGCAGGGCGTAATCGCTCGTCTCCATCGCCGGCTGCCGCAGCCAAAGAAATCAAGGCATTGGCCATTGCACTCATCAGCCGACCGCCAACTCCGAAATCAGGCAGAGCGAGCAGCGTGAATTTATTCTTCACATCGCTGGTAGAACAACTTCGTAAATGACAGAAGCAGGACTCGAAAGTCAACGGAGGAAGGTGTTGGCGGCAATGGGTTGTGAAAACTATTGGCATTTTATGTTAATGCACTTAAGTTAAGCTCGCTTGTATGCAGCAAATGCGTTAAAAGCGTCTACAAGGGGAGTTGGCGTTGTGCGGTTGTTGTTGATTCGCCAGTTTTATTACATGCATAATTTGCCAAAGTAAAATGTCGTGGGAACGTGATGGCGTCAGTGACGGTAGTCGTTCACAATGCACTTTGGTGGCTTGCGTCGGCTAACATAAGTAAGTAATGAACGCAGCTGTTTGTTGCTGCTTGTCTGCCTTTCAGACATTTTTAGACACTATGTACCGTTGAAATCTTCTTGAGCAGCCGATTTAAGCGAAATACTCTTATTTCTTGTTAATTTTCATTTTGTTCCTTAAGTAGTTGGCTACTAACGCCGTCATAAGTAATGGCAATGGTGAAGTACAAGTAATTTTTAAGCAAAAAGCACAACCGACTTCAATTCTCAGGTAAAAATTTAGGAGTACCGTTCATTTTTTCATCTAAACCAAATTAGTATAGGAGACACGTACCTTTCCGAAATCTGTTGACGTGGTACAAATTTATGCGGTAACATATGTATATACATAAAAAATAAAAAATAAAAAATATTACGAAGAATTGATAACCTTCTCCTTTTTTGAAGTAGTTTGAAATACAACCTCTGACACGCACTTTTAAAGTTCTTGACGTTTGCAAGCAAACTTACACACACAGCAAAATTACATTCACCAATATTTTTTTTATTCTCAATCTTATATGATTTTAAAATGCTTGCAAACGTCATAAAGTATACTGGCGGACGAATTGAGGGATCGGCTTTACCTTACTATGTTTTTATCAGGGATGGTATTTTCAGATATAATAGTCGAGAGTTTTAGCTTTAATTTAAGTAGAAGGTCTATCGCCTTTCGTTGCTTTGCTAGAGTTTCTCAAATATTGCAAAAAACGTGATTTTTTGACACTTTGGCCTCGCTTTTCTCCAAATCTGGAGCTGATGGAAACTTTATACTTACGGATTTTTAACAAACACAAAAATTCTACCAAAAACAGCTTTAACATTTGCCGCACCAAAATTAGTGTTGCATTGTCTTATCAATAGGCGTGTTTTTTTACACGCATACGTACATATTTGCGCTAAAAATTTGTAAAAAAAATTATCAAACTTCAAAAAATTTTCCTCAAAATTTTAAAATTTTTAGTTAAAATTTTCGGATATGCAGTTTTTTAGCCCATTTAATTTTAGATCAACAAAGTGCAAGTTAGAAGACGTTAAAAGTAACCGTTGATTTTTTAGAAGTTCTTTTTTTTTTGTTTTATATTTTAAATGAAAATTATCAAAAATAAATCAATAAACATAATTTGCAAACGAAGTACGTGAGTAAACGGAGGTAGCGGGGCACACCACTGATCTATTTTATTCTTTTTCATTAAATACATACAGTGGTCGAAATAATTATAGCCGCACCATATTTTGACAAGTCTTAACATATTATTTTTGTTGTTATTTAATTTTGGTTATTTTTTGATAAAAATATATGTAGTTCTTTCTTTAACGAAGCCCGTGTACATCCAAGTTTCAAACTTTGTGTAATATTAAAAAAAAAAACTTTCGTAAAAAATTTTAGCTTTTTTAATTCGATTTCCTAGAAAGATTCTCAATATACAGTTTTGTAGCCTAGGAATAAAGTGCAAATTTAAAATGGCCAAAAATTACCGTGATTTTTTTAGAATTTTAGTTTTCTTCCATATAAAAAATTAATTGTGTGTACGGGTATTCGTTATATGGAAGCAAATGGGGGAAAAAAATCTAAAAAATCAACCGTAATTCAAACAATGCAATGTGGGAACCGTTTGAACTTTTTAGGGGTCCTATAAGAAATAGTTAATAATAGAAAAGAGCTAAATAAACAATTGGGCATTGTTATTAAAGTCTCCTGAAGAGAAACGAAGTTTTCCGATCGAAGAATTGATTTTCATACCATTTCTACCAAAACTTGTTTTTCACTTCAAAAGAAAAATAAAAACAGAGGTAAATTTTTTAAAATAGAACCATCCTAGGGGGTGGGAGCATTAAAACTACGAATAAATTAAAACATACATATGTGAAATGAAGTGTTGGTTGAACAAAGTCATAGCGTAGAAGAAAAGGAGAAATCGTTACTCCTCAAAATTTATCCTGAAGTGAAAATTATTAAGGAAGCAGCATTTCCTCCCACGAAACTTTCGAAACAGATAAAAATCGTCTATCATGTGAGTGAGCGCAAATTAGTACTACAAGAAAAGGGAACTGAAATGCAAACTAAACTAAATGAAATGAAATGCAACGGAAAATGAATGCCGTGAAGATAAAGACGGTAAAATTGTGAGTCGACTTCGCAGCAGACAGACATGATGCCATTGCCATCAGTCGCCACAAGTTCAACAAACTCACACCCTATAATACAGTTTTGCGAAAAAGGACCCGCACCCAAGTCGTAAATGGTGAAACTGCTACTCATTTGCTGTTGTGGCATACAGCTTTCAGGGATACCAAACTTTCCAGCACATAGCGCGAGCAGCGCCCTCAACAAATGTAGTAGGGGAGCAAGCAATAAATTCCTTCAAGTCATGAGCGTCAGGAAAAATCTTCCGCGCTGAAAAATGAACAAGGGAAAGGTAGAAACAAATCGGCATCATGATGCTCATTGCAAAATGTTGCACCAACAGCGGTGGAAGGAGCGAAAAGCAGAAGCAGAAGGCGAGTCGGGTGCATCACACAAATCAGCGTTTTTACTCGTTTTTACTTTGCAGAATTTTAGGAAATTGCAAAAACAGCAGCGAAAATGCAGTGAATTGCAAGCATTTCTACAGCATTTATGCAGCAGCTTTAGCACGTAGCCAGAGTGCATTGGCGCCGCGCCGCACGTTCAACTTTCAACTTTGCGTAGTACTTGAATGAAATGCGTGCATTCGCCGAACTAAGCCCGTTAGTTTCGTTTTTTATGGCAACGCGCGCATTCTGCAAGCTTGCAATTGGATACTTAGGAATTATTTGCTTAAAATGCGCCGATAGCTGCCAGAAATACATATAGCGTACAGCGAACAAAGGATAGACAAAAACTGAATTCGTTTGTGGAGTGCTACCTTGTTGCAGCTCGCTGCGAGCACGCATTGTTTGCTTATGTATGTAAGTATATGTCTTGAAAGTTTGTCATTTTATTGTTTTGACTTTTTTCAAACATTTCGGATGCAAAGCAGGAAGGAATAATTGTAAAGAAGTGACGGTTAATTATTGGTTGAATGGCTGACTTCTCAAAACATTCAACGTGCTCGGTACACTACACATGAAGGCGAATTTATATAAGGTGGTCAGGGCTGCCAACTATGCTTAGCTATGAAGTGCCATTTTGAGGATAAAAAAAAGTGGCATAATGTGCCAAATAGAAAAATAAAAGTTCCATAAAAGGTGCCGCTGTTTTTAGTTCTTCCCATTTAGCATTAAAATTAAAAACACATTCCTATAACAAAATTGCCAAAATAAGATAAATCATTTGTATATGTATATGTACTATATTTAGAAATTAGAAAACTTTAGTTGAGAAAAAGAAGTACTCGCAGAGGATTTCACAAAAATGCATTGAAATATTACCATTTTTCAAAAGTGCCATTTTTTTAAATACTTAGTGCCATTTAAAGTAAAATAGGGCCAAAATCATCAATTTTTCATCAATTGATGCATATTGATCTACTTTTTGCCCTAGAAAATCTATAACACTTTTAAGAAAGTTGAATTTGAGGCTAGTACAAAAAATGCAGGCTTGGTAACTCCCACCTTTCTAACTTGACAAAGCGAATACCAAAGAATTCAATGACCTGCTTATCTTTCTTCTCCGACTGCAGGACTCATCAGGAAGTTGGAATTTCAAACTTTGTGGATATTTTCCTTAAAATTTTGCACACC
Source organism: Rhagoletis pomonella (assembly GCF_013731165.1). Classification (NCBI taxonomy): domain Eukaryota; kingdom Metazoa; phylum Arthropoda; class Insecta; order Diptera; family Tephritidae; genus Rhagoletis; species Rhagoletis pomonella. Next base: position 4,617 of record NW_023463564.1, on the reverse strand, counting down.
CTAATTCCATTTTAAAAAATATTTAGTATGCCGTTCTATAGTCCATTAAATTTTAGGTGCGAGCTTAAATATGCCAGAATTTTTGGCGGTTTTTTTTTGCGCTCATGCACATTTTCTGCCATATTTCGAGTTATGGAGGAAATGGGCAACATCTTCAATGTCGCTTAATTTTGAAGAAAAGATAATTTTTCCCCTTGTGTTAAAAAAAAAAACAAAATTTAGAAAAATTTACCGTTTTCTTAAGTAGGGCTAAGAATTTTTGAAATTTCTGTTGAATGCTCATATAGAAAAACCTTACAGTTCTTTTTTTAATTATTTACGGATTGTTAGCTACCTGATAGATTTAATGAAAAGATCTTGGGGTATCGATTTATTTTTTTACAATAACTTCCTGCATCGATTACACGGGATCACAAATTTTAATTTAGATTTTGTTCTCCATACGCCACTGTATGTAAAATCGCTCGCTAATTCCGAAAATCGAGTTAATTTTTTTTTTGTATGGATACGTTTTTGAGATATTTGCAATTTATCGGTATTCAGCTTAAAAAAAAGAGTAGTTAAATAATCGTATTACGAGGTACGGCAACTAATAGAAAATAAAATTCTCCACAAACCGTATATAGATTGCTTTCCGATAGCCCTGATAGTTTCTGAGAAAATAATTGATCATTCCAGATTTTTTGTGCTTTTGATGGAAAAACGCAAAAAAATCCAAACTTTAACAGGGAGAAAAATCAAAAAATAAAAGTTTCTGTGTAAATAATTTGCAGTTGTGTTAAAGCCTGTCCCGTTAGAAAAAAACTATGCCACCTGTGAAGAAAATCGATATATAAATAACAAAATAATGATTGGTCAAATGAAAATGCGCAAAAATTTTTTGTATGAATTATCAGCAGAAAAGAGTGTTACTCATACGCCACGTACACCCGAGTAGGTAGAGTGTTTGCATCGAAAACAAGAGGTGTCAGAAATGATTAATTAATTTATCAGAAACTACCAGGGCTATCGAAAAGTGGTATTTATACAGTTTATGTAGAATTTCATTTGCTTTCATTTCCCGTATCTCGTATTACGATTATTCAATTGGTTCGTAAGACATACGTGATTAAGTGAAACCACTATTTTTTAAAGCTGAGTGAATTGCATACATCTCGAAAAGTTGTCCATAGAAAAAAATTATCTCAATTTTTGGAATCACCGAGGAATTTTACATGGGAATCGGATAGTGGCATCCATAGAAAATTTTTGCTGTAAACCAGTGTTATTTTTATTTCGATTCGAATCGATTCAAAAATCGATTTTTTTTTATTTCGATCTGGCATCTCTAAAGTACATATGTATGTACATTCGACCGTACCACCTTAGATGCAAACAAAAAAAGTTTTCCGTGCACCCCTGTGTCAACAGTATGTTTGTAAGCCAATTTCAAAATAAATAAAATAACAAGTAATTTTTAGCAAAAAAAAAAACCGACTTCAACTCTCATATAAAAATATATATATATATATCTAATGATCCACTGATCGGATCTTAACCAGATTAGTATGGGACCACCTCTGAGACACTAACTTTCCGATGCAAAACAAAAAAAACTATCGAAATCAGTTGACGTAGTCCAAACAAACATAAAAAAAATATATAAAAATAAAATATAAAAAAAAATAAAATATTCCGACGAACTGATAACGTCCTCCTTTTTTGGAAGTCGGTAAGAATCTTTTTAACATACCACGCTTTTATAAATGAACTAAAAAGTAAAAAGTAATTAGGGAGTTCACAAGGTGTTGTATGCTGTCGTACTGTTGTATGTCACAAACTTTAAACGGCTAAAACTATATTTAAGGAATTCGAATTATGAAATTTCACACAATTAAAAAATAGTTGGTGGTGATTTCAGGTTCTCTAAACATTTATTTAGCCGGTAAAAACTTTACAACATACAACAATACGACAAGTACGACACCTTGTGACCCACACAAATATTTCTCAGTCTCATAGAATTCGTTTTGATAACTTTTGATTTTGAAATTTTAGCAAAAGTCTCTATAAACAATTTATGAGATTGAAAACGAAAAACGTGGAGCGCATGCAATACAAAGCATTAGATTTAATTGACTATAGTCAAACTACATAGCATAGACCTAAAATTTCTACATCGCAAGTGCAAATTTGAGTTCGACTTTAAGCAATCTTTATTCATATACCCACATATGAGTCTTTCAATGAAAAAGTAAACCGAAAATGAAAGCAAATGCATTCCAACGGCTTTATAACTTAAAACTTCGTATTCAGATGGCGGAAAAAGGTTTTGAAAACGCGAAACGGTGGAGAAGAACTGAAAAAATAAATTAAAAATTTAATCTAGTATGTGTTACTAGTAAAAATATATATCCAGAGATAATTTCTATTAAAAAATGGAAGGATTGTAAAGGTACTTTATTTAGCTTGGTTTAGGAATTTTTAAAGAAAAGAAAAACTTCCATGATTAGCAGACTTCCGCATATATGTATATGTGCCTTAAAACCACTTCTTTTTTTGTCGCGTACGTTATCACCTGGTTTTGAATGGATATTTTCACCACCAAAGTTTCTAGGCTGCTTATATCTTTCTCAAACATGGTACCCTTGGGTTGCAACATAACTGAAATCTTGTTTTTCAGTACCAAGTAGAAATCGGTTGTGTGCATTCGCGAATAATGCTTGCTATATGAGTGAATTAGTGTGAACAATTCATGCGTAGTCATGAATTTCCACTAATAAATTCAAATTCTATCGAATTGCAAGTGAATGTACGTTGTCGTCGTTTTAAGTACATTTCTTGATAAATTTTAAGTGGAATTTTTGTAATATTTTCAGTCTTGTACAAAAATTTTAGTGAGCGGACGTGTTGTGCGATACACAAACGGGCTTTTACAAGATATGCATTCGCATATGTAAATGCTACTTGTTTGTATGTCCCCGTATGTTAAAATGTATCAGAAAAGTAGCATTTACATATGGGGACACATATCTTGTAAGAATGTTTTAATACTGTTCCATTAATGCATTTTTGTATGTTTGAATCATTAATACAGCCATATGCATACAGCAGTAGTACAAGTGTATGGTTAGAGTACGCATACGCTCTGAGAAACCACGCGTGTTAAATGGAAATGAAGGTTCATTTATACACAGCAGCAAGCGCATGCCACCATCAGCAATGTCGTATGCATAAAATTTCTACTGGGTAACTTCTATTTTTGAGAGATTTATGTTACTCCATAAGCGTACGAATATCGCGTACTTCTGCATGGAAACACCCATATGTACATCCATATTACTTTTCATATCAATTCAAGTCTATTATATGCGGCCCACGCTTTGCATTTTCAATCTCATAAATTATTTATAATGACTTTTGCTAAAATTTCAAAATCAAAAGTTATCAAAACAAATTCTATGGGACTGAGATATATTATTTTATACTTTTTAGTCCATTTATAAAAGCGTAGTATATTAAAATGTTTTCTTTATTTTTTTTATTTTCTACTTTTAAGTCTTGTCTGTATGAAATTTTGCAATAGATATTAATATAACTCAACGGTATTAATAGATTGGTGCACACACTTGCATATATCGCACACCGTCTTCAAAAGAGTCACATCTCAAAATCTGGCAATTTTGAGATTATGCGCTAAAAATGTACACAGATCTTTTATTTAACTTAGACTGATTTTTCACAGTTCAAGTAATGAATTCAATTCTGCTTGCATGTGGAAGAGAGGGGGTGAGAAGAAAAGGGACGAGTACACATGCGTCTGTACCGTCAAGTCGGTTCAACTTTCTTGCTTTGCTTTTGGCATTTTCGTTGCTTCCCATTTAAAGGCCTGTATGCAGCTCTCAAGAAACGCAAAAATTCCATATAAAATGACGTACAAGAAATGGCTACGAAATTTTCTTCTTTTCTTCTTTTTTCTTTTTTTCTCAAATTTCATTAAGGCAGTACGCAGTTCTTAAGAAATTTGCTACGCTTTCTACTACGGTTTTCTAAAGTTTTTTTGTGAAAAAAGAGCACAAGGCAACCCAGGTTTGCAACAGAAATATATGCCCGTTCCATTATTTATTGAGGATAGAGTGAGGCAACAGGCTGTGAAGTATCAAACACGTCAAAATTCCTTGGACACACACACGAAATAATTGCAATCTTTTCTTGACCGATTTCTTGAGAGCTGCATACAGGCCATAAAGAACCAAAAACTTGAATTCAACAGAATTTAAACGTGTAAAAGCAAAAAGAAAACACAAAAGAGAATGAGCAAGAATTTCTTTCAAGTACTTGAATCATGTAAATCGGGTGTTTCAGCAAAAGCTGGAGAAAATTTTTGTCATAATTTGTTAAAAAAAAACCTAAGGTAAAGCCGCCCTGCCCATATGATTATCATGTGCTAAGAAATCGTTTTTCGCATTTTCTGACAAACTTATTATTTTGAGTTGTGACTCTTTTGAAGACGGTGTTCGATATGTATGTGCATTAGGGTGGTCCAAAAATGCATGTGGGGAAAAAGTAAAGTCGGGATTTTTATGTTCTCCCCCCCTAAGATTGTTCCTTGCCGGAAAAAATACACCCTTATTTTTT
>NW_023463563.1:9953-13435 GCF_013731165.1 Rhagoletis pomonella | reverse complement strand
AAAAAAAAAAAACTAAATTATTAAGAAACAAGAATAAAAAATTAAGTAACACCGTGCGACAAAAAACAAAAAAATTTCAAAACACGCGATGCAATCAAAATGCTCCTGAAGCTAGATGCTAAACATGGTAAAACTGCTTTAGTTTTTCTCTTCCACTGAGACCACAGAATGGTTCTAGTCCTAAAAGTGCAGTTAGAGATCCTCCTCGCACCAACTCGTCAGCGATCTCGTTTCCTACGATCCCATAGTGGCCTGGCACCCAACAAGGGGTTATTTAATTTTTTTCTGCAAGAATTTGAAACATGCTAAAGCAGTCTTAAACAAGTTTGGATTTCATGCACCTTATTGAGAGGGCGTGGTTGGTAGCTTAGCTATCTGAAAATATAACTAGATGAGCGCCCTTCACACTATTTTCAAGGTTTTGTTTGGCGCAGGCTAGGATTACTAAGACTTCAGACTGGAACACTGTGAGCCATCTGCCCATCGCAATTACAAGTTTGATGTCGACCCCATAGACATCTGCACCACATGCCCTGTCTGCGATCCTTGAGCCGTTCGTATAGAAATGTACATAGCTGGGATCAATGGAGTCCCCATTTGCCCAATAAATATGCGCGATCGGGTATTTTCACTTGGAAACCTGCATGAAACTCTAGAGCCGCAGTAGAGCAAGCTCTTGTTGATCCAGTGACAAAGAGTCTTCTGCAGATCCGTATGGCCGTTGTGGTTTTAACTACAGTTTTTTCACAAAGGTGGTTCCAATTAAGTTTCTTTATCTAGCGTAATCCTTAGATATATCACCCCATCGCAAGGTTTTATTTATACGTTGTTGTAAATGGCTCACCATTTTGATCCCACATGATGAGCGGCACTTCTAAAGCCCGAACTGCCGAGCTTTCCTCTTACCATAATAACCAGATGATCTGCATAGGAGGTCGTCCACTATAAATGGCCAGAGCATGGGGTAGCGAACCCCTCCCTGCGGCCAGTCTCAAAGGCGATTTCGGTCTTTCTAACCAGACACCTTAAAGCCAAATTACTTGATTTCCCTTTGAAATAAGTTGTGCGATGTAGGGGAGTAGATAATCTCGGTTTGTGCCTAATGTGGAGGTCTAACAGTATCCCTATTGTTTTGAGACGTTTGTTTGACGTGGAGACAGGGGTTATCTAACCATGATCCACCGACTGATTCAGTGTCTCGTTGTTGTTAATTCTATTTGAGCTAAATAAGATATAACATTATTATATCGTATATGCCTTTGTTAAGACGCATTTTTTATTCATATTTTACAAATATCCTGATTACTGTTACAACTGCTGAAGGCCCCACAAGTCTCAGTGATTTTTGTTACAATGCATGTACACTTAGTTTTCTCATGGCTGTCGTATACCGGTTGGTTAGGTGAGGTTAGGTAAGGTGTAACCGGAGCTCATTTAGACAATTTGAGATGGTCCTTTGTGATACCACAATTCTGAACGGTACCCTAAATTTTATCGATCAAACGCCCCGAGCCGATTATGTATTTACGAATTCGGCTAATCTCAATATCCCAGAGCTCATCGGGGCTATTTTGGATGTGAGAGCCAAAGTACTTCAACCTTAGCCTCGCAAACGCTGGGCACCTAGGAAGGTGGTACGGAGGTGATTCCACCTCGTCACCTTCCAGGCAACTCCGACGGGGTCCGGTAGTATGTTCAGCCTTACTGCGTGTATACAGATTGGAGAGTGAGCCGTTAAAACCCCCAACAGAAGTGAGAGCTGTGGCTTTGTGAGTGTGGGGAATGCCCTCGACCGCACCCAGTCCACCCTCGGCCAGAAGGACCTTGCGATCGCGCATGTCGTGGCTTTCGCCCAGCGCTCGCTAAGCCGAAATGAGGCCCATCTATCCAAGAGTGTACCGCAAGCGATCAATGGCACCCCCAGTCGCTCTTTATCCGGCGATGGCGTTTCACGAGTACCTTCCCTGGCCAGCTCGATAGCCACACAGTTCCCCTCAATGTCGCTGTAACCCGGAGCCCAAATAAGCCTAATACAGAAGTACGCCGACGCGACCAAAAGAGAGAGCAGACATTTCTTAACCAAATTAGAGCACACCTCCAACGAATTCAAGGCCCTAATAGCCGCTTGGCTATCAGAATATACACTCACTCTTGAGTAGTGAACCCACCACCTCCTTGATAGCAGCCACTTCCGCCTGGAATACACTGCAGAAATATATAAAACCAACAAATGTACAAGTATCTGTACATATACACACACATGTACATTAGGGTGTCTCATCAAAAAAATTGGCAGTTTTTCACGAGAATTTCACGACGTAGAGAACAAAGGTGGAACTGTCAGTGGTACCGCTACTTTATTTTTTCCGGTTTTCCCAATTGTCAAGTAAAAGAAAACAATGCCTCAGAATCGGTCCAGCTCACGTAAATTTAAATATTTTTCGTTTTTTGTTATTTTTTGGCCTAATAAATCATATTAGAAATTATTTGAAAAAACTTTTGTAGAAAAATTTGCTATAAACTATTGTTGTTTTTTCCACAATAAGTTTTTCAAATAAAAGGGCCTCAGGCTCAATAAAAATTTAGAAAAAATTGTTCCAAACTACATATTTTGGCAGAAGTCTTAAAATATAATAAATTTTATAAATCGGGTGGGAGAACAGTACCGTTATTTCTTTTTTTTTCTAATGTGCAATGCACATGCGACTGAATATCTAAAAATATATCACCGATACACAGAGCAATACATAGGAGTGCACATTCACTTGCTGAGTCAAAACGAATTCCGCGAAGCAGCGAATCAGCGAATCAGTGCTGCTCCTGTCAGCCTCTGCAAGTAGGTAAAAACAAAACAGCATTATTGCGGTATTTCCAGGATATAGAAATTTTCGTAAAAAAAAAAACTAAGATAAATATGTAAATGCAAAAAGCAATGTTGAGAGATTGCAACGATGTGCAACATACATTTTACTAATCCCCTCCTCACAGCAGCCAGTCAAGCAATCAGCCAAGAACTAGGCAGGTGAATAAGCAAGCAGCAAGCGAACGAAAGCGCAAGCGCGCGCGATATCATCGTATCAGCATTAGCATCTATGTATTCGTACATGCAACAGCAGGGCCATTATAAGAGCAACACAGGAGGCAACAGCAGCAACGCCGGCAGCAGCAGCAGGAAGCGTAACAATCCAATAGCGAAATTGTGCAAGCAGGAGTAGCCACACGCCATGCGGAAAAGGTGAAGTAGCAGCAGTAAACAATAATAAAACAGCAAAGCACGCATAATAGTAGCTAACATCAGGGAACGCTGTCATGGCGTGTGGCATCCGCTTGAGACAGAGTCATCATAGCACTTTGATTTTGATTTTCTTTTAGCTTCCAGCTATGCAGCGTTAGTAGCAAGCAGCAGCTGCAGCAACAACAAACACAAAAATTGAGAAAAACAAGTAAGAGCAGCGCTGTCTTCGGCTATGCCGAAGGCTTCA
>NW_023463563.1:0-9553 GCF_013731165.1 Rhagoletis pomonella | reverse complement strand
TATTTATAAAATATCTTACGAAATTTATCGGTTTTAGCTGTTCAAATTAAGGAGTTTTACAGTAAAATCCCATATCTGAACAATCAGATGTATGGAAGATATATGTTGTAGTCATCCGATCCTTGTTATTTTCACTGTAAGTATTCTGTTAATAATGAGTGAAAATGGTGCGAAATTTCATGTTCCTAGCTGCATATATGAAGGAGTTATGATAAAAGACCTCATATCTGAACAATCAGTTGTATAGGGGCTGCAGGTTATAGTGACCCGATCTTTGTTATTTTCGCTGTAAGTCTTCTGTTGATAATTATTGAAAACAGTGCGGAATTTCATGTTCCTAGCTATATAAATGGAGGAGTTATAATGCAAAATTTTATATCTGAACAATCAGTTGTATGGGAGCTATAGGTTATAGTGACCCGATCTTTGTAATTTTCACTGTAAGTATTCTGTTGATAATGGGTGCAAGTATTGCAAAATTTCATGTTCGTAGCTGCATAAATGGGGAAGTTATAATGAAAAATCTCATATCTGAACAATCAGTTGTATGGGAGCTATATGTTATAGTGGTCCGATTCTTCCGGTTCCGACAAATGATTAATACATTATAAAAATACACCCACCTACCAAATTTGATCCGGATATCTCGAAAACTGAGAGACTAGATTGCATACAAACAGACAGACAGACGTACAGACGGACATGGCTAAATCAACTCAGCTCGACGTTCTGATCATATAAGTATACATTTTCATGGGTCTATCTCTTTTTGTTCTGGTACTTACAAACATCGGACCAAAGTTATAATACCATTTCATGCTCATGAAAGGTATAAATATTATCGGCTTCATCATGACCTACAAAATGTTCACACACACACACACACACTGGTTTCCATTTTTTTGAATATGTGTGTACATTAGGGTGGTAAAAAAAAAAATTAAGGTTGAAATTTGAATGCTCTCACCCCCTAGGATTGTTCTATACCGAAAAATATACCCCTGTTTTATTGTGAAATCAAAAAAAATTAAAGGCCTCTCAAAATTTGCCATGTATTTTATATGGGAAAAAAAAACATTTTTCGTAAAAATAGTAAAGAATGCCTGAACATCAATACGTTTTGATCGGCAAATTGTGCTTATCTTCAGGAGAATTCCATAATAATACTCAATTGTTTACTTAAAATTTTTTAATATCAACTTTCTTTGGTTGTTTGGTTGTCTCTGTTGGTAGAAACGTCGCCTGACTACATTCCCAGTACCCAATTAGTGCTGAAAGCACCATTTTGATACGCTTTCTCTGAGGACCTCTACCTACATAAATATTTTTTGACTTCAAAATTAAACAAGTAAGAAAGTCTAAGTTCGGGCGGAGCCGAACATTAAATACCCGGCGCAAGTATTAAATATATGTTTTTTCACCTTTCCGAAACCTTCCGCTAGATGGTAAGCCGGGGTGTATCAATTTTGAGTAAATTAGCGTCCTTAAATTTCGAAATATTGAAATTTCAAGCATTTCTGAAATTTACCGTTATATGAGAAGCGGCCGTTATTTTAGTCCGATTTCAATAATTTTCAACGTTTTGCTTTGATGTGGCAAGCACAATAACCATACCGAGTTTGGTACAAATTGGTAGAACGGTTACCGATATACTTATATGTGATCATAAGTGGGCGGTGCCACGCCCATTTTCCAAAATTTTACCATAAACGTATTTCTTGGTAAAGAATTGTTGCAAGCATCAATTTTGAATAAATTAGCTTCAATATTTAATGATTTATCGAAAATTTTGTATTTCTCTAAATTACCGTTATATGGGATGTGGGCGTGGTTATTGTCCGATTTTAAAAAGTTTCGGCGGTTTTTTATGCTGTACCAGGGCAGCAGAAATTTATAATATTCTTATTTTTCGTCTAAAACTTATTATAAATATCAATTTTGAGTGAATAATCTCCAGTAGTTACTAAAATATCGCAGTTTTCGTATTTCTGAAAATTACCGTTATATGGGAAGTTGGCGTGGTTATTGAGCGATTTTAAAAATTATCGGCCAGTTGGTATGTGCCAAACTGTGCCAAGTTTGGAAGAAATTGGTGCAGCGGTTACCAAGATATACACATGTAACCATAAGTGGGCGTGGCTACGCCCATTTTCCAAAAATTTATAATATTCTTATTTTTCGTCTAAAAATTATTGTAAATATCTATTTTGAGTGAATTATCTTCAGTAGTTACTGAAATATCGCAGTTTTCGTATTTCTGGAAATTACCGTTATATGGGAAGTGGGCGTGGTTAACATCCGATTTCGCCCATTTTCAATACCAACCTACCTTGGATTAAGGGAAACCTACATACCAAATTTCGTTGAGATATCTCAATTTTTGCTCGAGTTATCGTGTACACGGACAGACGGACAGACGGACAGACGGACAGACGGACGGACGGACGGACAGACAGACATGGCTTAATCGATTTCTTTTTTCATCCTGATCATTTATGTATACATTTGTCTATATCTATCTCGATTCGTTTTGGCTGTTACAAACAACCGTTATGTGAACAAAATTAATATACCCTTGTGCACAAGTGCGCTCGGGTATAAAAACAGGGGTATAGACTTTCGAGAGCATTCAAATTCGGACTTTACTTTTTTCACATGCATTTTTTTTTTACCACCTTAATGTGCATACATAAATATGTACTGACAATAGAAGCCAAGTTGGCGCTGCATCATAAATTTAGCCTGCAGGCTGTGCTGTGCAATGTGTGTCCCCGCGCGCGTGTGTGTGTGTGTGTGTGTATGGTGCAAAATCCACACTAGATCGCATATTTGTTGCAACAAATTGCAACAGTTGCCACATTACCACACCCAACCACTTCCTTGTTCACATTTCACTGTTTTTGTTGTTGCCATTTTCACCGTTGTTTTAACTCATTCTTCTTACAAGGCATTTATGTATGCACTTCTTACTATCAGAGTGCTCTCCCGCTTTCTGGCTTGCTTGCAACATTTTGTTGCTGTTGCAGCAGAAATGTGACAAACAGCACAGCGCTGAGCCATGGCAGTTATTGCAGTGCTAGCCATGCCAATGACGAATGGTTGTAACCATGTTTAGGTGCATCTATATGATATACACACACACACACACACACCCTCTCATACAGATATGCATAAATGTACGCACACTGATAACCTCCTGGCGATTTGAAACGTTCGTTTAACTTCAAAGGCGCCAACGAAGCTGACAATTTGTTGTCGCTTGCAAGATTTACGGGGTGTGTCTTGAGGTGGTGGTGGATTTGAAAAATTAGCCGCAATGTTTGTTTTAGTGGGCGGGTAAGTAATATGGTTTAGCTGGTAGATTTACTTTGGAAACTATTAACTTTGGTAAGGCGCCAAAAGAAAATTAATACCCTGAGTAAGGTCATTTTTTTTTAGTGTATCCTTTCAAGATCCCTTGATATCTGAGATGGCTGTTTAGAATAATTGGGAATCTATAATCTTATAAGGTTCTGTTTGGCTATGTTAATGTGAAATAACCAACTCGGCCAGACCTGGCAGGTCCATTGTGATACCACTGTCTAACAATCGAGCCTCTGTGACTATTTTCCGTGGAACCATTTTGAAGCTATTCTACACAGGATCTAAAGAAATGTTTACCTAAAAGAAGTGTCCGACTGTTGCTTCCATGACCATCGAAAAGTACTCTCTTGACAGGCTGAGCAGTTCTTCTGTTTTTTTTTCTTACAAATTTGCAGTCATAATAGCCTGGTTGTTATATGAGTGCCCTTGTCTAACCACAGCCTATTGGCCTCTTGAATAATGTTATATTTCTAAACCTAAATTTGCGCCTTGCCTTTGGTATCCCAATTTAAGACTGTTTCCAAGCTGTGAAAGATTGGTACCTTTCCTGGCTAGTTCATCAGCCCGGCAATTTTCTCCAAAATCTCTATGTCTCGAAAGCCATATGAAGCTGACCTTGAAGAAAAGGCTGATATGATCAAGAGCTGTCAGGTATTCCTGTGCAACCTTTTATCTTAGCATTACGACACTCATTGATTTGATGGCCGCCTGACTTTCTGAGGAGATGTTTATCGTAGACTTCGTTACGGCATGTGTGTTAACGCGTACAGCTACCCTCTTTATATCAAGAACTTCTGACTGATAAACTCTGTAGTTTTCCGGAATGCCGACGGTTGATTCAAATTGATCCTAATTCTTTAGAGAAATTTTCGAAGCCAAGCCTATTGTCTAGCTTGCGTCCATCTAGGCCTTAAAGAGCGGTCGAAGGTGCGTTTAGGAACGGAGTAGTCGATGCCTTGGTTATACCTACCCATAGTGTCAAGTATAGCCGCGACCACGTGTATATCTACCAGATTTACTGAGTTGGGTTTTACCCGACCAAGGTCTGACCAAGGTCGGCGGTCTAACCCTGTTTGGGTGGGCGAAACTTATACGTCACCGCCAACCACTGCTAGTTCCGTAATGTGACATAAGTCAAGTGCAATTCAAGCCTTGGCACTTTAGGGCATGTTCAGGAATGCGCACCACGCAACAAATGGCCGGCAGGCAACACCACAACTCTCTTGCATCTCACATTCCAAACAGTCTCCCAAGTCACACAAAGATATTAATATTTCCTTGGGGAATAGCTTGACTGAGCAGATAGACGTGACAACCTTCGTCAGTGCGATCCCGGAAATCCCCGAATTAGGGATCTAAACACGGAGATTCGACAAATTGTGAACGAACATAAGCGGAAGAAGTGGGAAAAGCATCTGAAGATTTGCAACTTTACCTCTGGTGCAAGTAGCTTTGGTCAACCGTGAGTTCACTGTCGAACCCGACAGAATGGAAATCTCTTCCGGTGGCCCTGCTTCATCTGGGCTGGAGTGATGCGAGAGCTACTTTATAAGACAGTTCACGCTGCATCCTCTGGCGGAAAAAGCCAAACGTCGAGTGATAAGAAGGCTGCACAAACTACCAGCATACAGGGCGCGTCTTTCTTTCACCACCTTACCGCTGGTGAGCGATCGATAAGATGAAAGCCTCCGAATTCATAGGACCCGACGGAATATGCAAGCTGAAAGTGGGTCCTGTGGTAGTAGGTTACCTTACCAAGATCCTCAACATGTCCATGGCCACTCTCATCACTCAGGACATCTGAAAAATTGGAGGAGTGGTCCCACTTCTCAAGCCGAGAAAACCGGCCAACAAAGGAGAGTCTTCTTGGCCGATAACCCTCCTTTCCCCGCAGCCAAGACACTTGAGGCCTTGCTATTTGCGCACTATACGAACAACCTGACCTCAGCGAGGCATCGGCATGGATTCCGCAAAGTGCACAGCAGAACAATTTACTGCTCGGAACTTTCTCGCTGGTTGGACGCTATACGAAGAAGCTACGGACTTGCCAAAACACGACGAACAGCCACCGGATGCCTTCTAATGTCGCTTCAGCACCATCTACACAACGAGGCTCAAAGGCTCCTCGTCAGGCGGCATAACACAAAGCTCTGTAAGCAATTCTTAGTGGGGTGTCACAGGCCATAAACCGCATTCACAGTCGGTCTCGCTCTGGTTACCCTTGTCCCTATGGACTAACGCAGTCGGAGTTGCGTACTTTCTGGGTTTTCCGTTGGTTGAGCTTGACGACAACGACTGAGGTAGTATGATCACTCAGAAACGGCTGGGTGGATTTAAAAAATCATGTGGAATATTCTTTTTAGTTTTTAAATGTCACCTGCTTAAAAATTATATTCAATTCTAGCGTTTTAACGCCTTGGGGGCTTGCTAGTACCATTTTATTATTCAATTTTAAAGTTCTGTTGTAGCTGCTCTTTAGCATTTGCATTTCGTGGATTATTTATTATTCAAAAATTTCTGTGAATTCTCTGTCATCCGGTGATATATTTTGTATGCCGCCTGCTGCATTGTGGTCCTTCGCCTTTTTGGCCTAGCGTGTAGCCATACATATATACGATTCTTTTTTTTGCTCAAGATTTGTCCTTCCGCTTGCAGCAGTCTTTGGTTATGATTTTATACATGCATATACATATATGTATGTATATATTAATATGCATGAGTACCTTACACATACATACATATGCATACATATACATAAATAATGTTATAGTGTGCGTCTATTTTATAATTAGAATTTTAAGCTGTTTATATACCCGTCATAGAGCAGCCGCAAATGTCCATACTAAGCTAAGCTCAACAGGCACAAAGGCTGAGATGAGCGCGCGAGCACACACACAGAATATACGAGTGTATAGGCATATTTGTTTGTACATACATGTACATACATATGTACACACATACATATATGGTATTTGTATTAAAAATATCCTGTCTCACAATTTTCTGTGTCACTGCTGTTTATCGCCGTGAGTGCACAAAGGTTTATATGTATGTATGTATATCTACTACGGAAGCAAGTAATATTTTTATACCAGAGCGCACTTGTATACAAGGGTATATTAACTTTGTGCACGTAACAGCCAAAACGAATCGAAATAGATATAGACAAATGTATACATAAATGCTCAGAATGAATAGAGAAGTCGATTTCGCCATATCTGTCTGTCCGTCAGTCCATCTGTCCGTCCGTCCGTCCGTCCGTCCGTCCGTGTACACGATAACTCGAGCAAAAATTGAGATATCTCAACGAAATTTAGCATGTAGATTTCCATTTATCCAAGGTAGGCTGGTGTTGAAAATCGGATTGTAACCACGCTCACTTCCCATATAACGGTAATTTTCAGATATACGAAAACTGCGATATTTTAGTAACTGCTGAAGATTATTCACTCAAAATTGATATTTACAATAAATTTTGGACGAAATATAAGAATGTTATAAATTTTTGGAAAATGGGCGTAGCTACGCCCACTTATCGTTACATGTGTGTATAACTTGGTAACCGCTGGACCAATTTCTTCCAAACTTGGCACAGTTGTAGGCCTTGGTAGAGCATACCAAATGGCCGAAAATTTTTAAAATCGGACAATAGCCACGCCTACGTCCCCTATATCGGTAATTTGGAGAAATACAAAATTTTCGATAAATCGGTAAATATTAAGGCTAATTTATCCAAAATTGATGCTTGCAACAATTCTTTACCAAAACTTCAGAAATGCTATAAACTTCAATATTTCGAAATTTAAGGACGCTAATTTGCTCAAAATTGATACACCCCGGCTTACCATGTAGCGGTAGCTTTCGGAAAGATGAAAAACATATATTTAATACTTGCGCTGGGTATTTAATGTTCGAACTTAGACTTTCTTACTTGTTTTAAATCAACTAATTGAAAACTACTTTAAATGTGGAGAGTAAATATTTCGAATTTTGATACTCTTTTTACTTGAAGGAACAATTTGTATCTTGGAAGTATGAAAAAGCATCTGTGAAGTGCAGAACGAAAGTGTATTCAAATGAAACATACTGACTGTAAAGTGATTTAAATCAAATGCATTTTAAAGTAGTTGAGAGTCGGACAATTGACTGCTTCCTAGGCCATTGCCATGTTAAATAAATCAGTTCGTTGCAGGGGAAAAAGTGAGAATTTCATTTAGTTGCTATTGAAAATAAAGTAAATCATAAATTACTTTAAAATTAATTTAATTACCTGCAGGGTATATGTGCGGCTGTTCATTTGTATACATACTTCTTACTGGCACTCATTTAATGCAACCAGTTCAGTGACTGCAGCACAGTTTGTGCCATAAAAAAAATGATACTTTCTTCTTCATTTTGTCATTTGTCGCCTCTCGCAGCTAGGCGGGGTTTGCATGTATGAGTATGCGTATATATATATCTACATATATACAATGGTATAAGAATGTAAAAGTATGTTTATGTGTATACTGCTGATCCCTTTATAGCTTTTATGACAGTAGCAGGCTCGAGATTTTCTGATCCCAATTTGGCCCCTTTCATCTGCTTGTCTATGCGCTCGCAATTTCATTTAATACATTCGCAGTTTTTTTTTCTGCAGCTCTTCATTTTGCTTGATTTTTAAGTTTATTTTTTGTGTTTCTTTATTTTATTTTTTTTGTTGTTTCTTTCGTTTTTGCCAGCTATATGATTTTTCATTATTACTTCCATTTGGCGTTTTGGCCAAGTTTTATGCTCTTTACGTTTTTTTAGTTCAAGGTTTTTTTTTGCCATACTCTTCCTCATTCGATTCAATTTCTTTTGCTATTGTTACGAAGTAGGCATTGTAGGTGCGAGAGTGCAAGATTCTGTGTAGTTATGGGTGCATATGGGCTAGGGGTAGGATAGTGTAGCAAAATAAGAGCGCATATCAATGAGAAACACCCCATTGACATGATTTAAATGTAAACTCGCCAGCAAAAGCATAGCTGGCAAAAAGTGAAAGCTGAAAGGCAATGTTAAGCTAAGCGTTGAAAATCAATTTGTATATTTAAAGCATCGTTTTAGGCGGTCAGGCGCATGCTAGTGATACGGGTTGCTTAATTTCCTATGTATGCCGGCATTAAAGTCACTCCCTGATCTCATAAATATGGCTAATGTTATTGAATTTAGCCCTTGTGCTGAGTATGCCGATTCATACTTTGATGGAGGTGAATATGGCACAAGGCGCCTCATGGATAAAAAGTGAGCTTAAGCTCCGACTCTAGTTCCAGTACAAATTCTTAATCAAGAGCTCTCTTCAACAGTGCAAAAACTTAGTCTAAGCTTGAGCTCAGTTTTAATGCATGAGGCCCAAGGTATCTCGAAGTACCCGTCCACCAAAAACCTTACACTAAATTGGTGTTCCTTCTTTTAGAAGCTTTAGTAGATGTCGCTCGTTGCAAATTTTTGGCAGCCTCGTGCTTGGTTCTTGACATCAGCTTTGTGTTTTTCGATAGCATACAACAGCTTGATAGTCATATTTCCTATAGATGGTCCGGATATTCCGGCTGCGTATCTGTAAGTTGTAGTCTTTGCTCCGTTTGCGGGGTTTTTCAGAGTTGAGCGGCTTTTTTGGTATTTTCATTTACAGAATTATGTAATCAAAATTTGCAGATCGAAATCATGAAGACTTCAGCAATTTGCAGAGCTACTGGACTCTAGGAAAAAAATTGATTAAAAGTATATGCATACATTTATTCCACTTCTGAATAATAAAATATTTCCTTCACTCTCAATTAACTTTTGAATTACGCACCATTAACGCATCTCTTCTCTATTTTTTTTTACTTTCAGGTTGATATTTCCTGCCGCAATACTAAACAAACAGTTAGCTCCATATTGACACGCACAAACTTTGTCACACTGAAATATGTAACCGATAATTGGGGTACAGATGCGAATGGTTTCAAGCTGGTTATAACATCGGTCAAGGATCCAAGTATGTATACGTTTCAAAATCAAATTCAAATGAACTCATAACACTTGCTAATTGACTCTGAAGCTGCGGAGACGGTAGCAATCTTTCGTTTTTTGTCTTTTCAAACTTAACTTGATGCAAATGCCTTAACTCATTTATTAACTGTTTTTTTTTTTTCATTTCTTCTAACGCTACGTCTAACTACTATTTTTC
>NW_023463562.1:0-13437 GCF_013731165.1 Rhagoletis pomonella | reverse complement strand
ACGGACAGACGGACAGACGGACAGACGGACAGACGGACAGACGGACATGGATAAATCAACTCAGCTCGACGTTCTGATCAAATAAGTATACATTTTAATGGGTCTATCTCTTTTTGTTCTGGTACTTACAAACATCGGACCAAAGTTATAATACCATTTCATGCTCATGAAAGGTATAAAAAGATCCTAAAAGCTGCTTTGCAGTTCCCGACCAAAGCTGACCCTCTTTACCACCTTGATGAAGGAGCTCAAGATTCAATTATGTATCCACGTCGGTGGCACATCAATTTTAAAGGTCAGTAACCCGAAAAATGTAGGGATTACCTTTGCAGGCTTACTCTCTTTGCTGCGCCATCTATCGAGTAAAACTTTGGTGAAATTATTTCTTTTAAAGTAGCTAATATACAGTAACTCAAACAAATGACTACAAGTTAATTTTTTTTAATTCTTTTGTTGTTTTTTTGAGCAAATTTTTTTGTTTGTTATTTTTCTATAAAAATACCGTCCAACCTGTAACCAAAAACACATAAATAACAGTTTAAAATTGTATAGAAAATTTAGGAAAAATCAACGAATTTTCTTTAAAATTTAAACTTTTTAATCTGAATCTTTAGAACATTCTTGGGTATGCAGTTTCATAGCTCACACAATTTTAGTCCAATGCAAGTGCAAATTTCAAACGGCGGAAAATGCCGTTGATTTCTGAGAATTTTTTTTGGTAACAGATTTTTGCATTTTTTCCATATAAGCATGAATTTCTTACGAATTTGGACTTGTTATATAAAAAAAATTCGCAAAAGCAGTCTCAATTGCATTGGCTATAAAACTGCAAATTTTCAAAATATTCAAATAAGTTGAAATTTTGATGAAAATTTGTTGAATTTTCCTTAGTTTTCTATAAAATTTGAAACTGTGATTTATATGTTTTTGGTTAAAGGTTGAACGGTGTTTTTATAGAAAAATAAAAAATAAAATAGCTCGAAAAACATTATGAATATTAAAAAAAAAAAATCAGCATGTGCTCATTTATTTGAGTCACTGTATGTTCCAAATATGAACCATTTACGTACGCTCCTACATATAGCCAATAATTGCAAGAGTGAGCTTTACCCCTACCTCCGCTTTCATATTTGCTTGCATTGCTAAGTCTTCAAAAGCAATTACTGTAGGCATCAAAGGCAGGAAATTACAGCGAAAGTGTAAACTGCAATGACAGCGACAACTTAGAAAGATTGCCAATTTGATGTTAAATGGCTAAAATGGCTTTGCTGAAATATGTCTTTGTACTTATCCACTTCGAAATCGTTCGCTTAAAATATGGCTTCTACAGCAATTTCATTTGTGCATTTATGCACTTGTAAGTTGCAGCTCCCCTTTCCTTTCTTAGTTATGTACTACAGTTTCGGTACCTCTTTTCTGTTGGTATTTCATTTGCCGCTTATTTATGCATTTTGCCGCTAAGAGGATATCAAATGAGAATACGCCAACAGCAGCAAAAGCAAAGCGATTACAATATTAGCAAAATTTTGCAGACAAAACAAATTTGGTGAGCAAGCGACTGAATAAGTGGAAAGCAAACAATTGCCTATGAACTACCTACTTGTCATTCGCGGCTTATTCAGCAGCTACATATACATATAATGAGTAAGTGCAGAAATTACTGCGTTTTGCTTGCACCAGATAATGTTGGCGTGATGACTTAGTTGCTGTACTTTTGTAAATCAAATGGTTGCGCAATTGCTCACTGTGCGAATGAGTATATGGATTAGCACATACGTTCATACTTTTGTATGCAGCTGTGTGCGTTTTTTTACACACTAGTTAGTAATAGCTCGTAACCCGTTTATTGGCTGATGTTTTCGTACGCCAAAACTTGCAACAAACTTGAAAAGTGGGTAAATATAGAGAGCCAAAGTGATAGCTGATTTGGAGGGAAAGGTGCACGTTTTAATCGGTTTTTGTTGGATAAATTTTTACTCGTAAATATTAGCTAGTAAGAAAATCAGCTAATGGCATGACGCTGGGTGCAATTCACACTTAGACAGGAGTTGTTTGTGCTCGTAGGGCTTTTACAGTTGAAACTGACAAAATAAACCTATTTCACTCTCCGGTAATTTGAGTGACTTCTGGCGTGCCCCATGGCAGCCATCTATGTAGACCCATTACTCTCCAATATTTTTATTAATGTTGTCGTAATGGTTTTCAAATTTATCGATTTATGCCGACGACCTCAGGCTCTAATGTCATCCTATAAGAAGCCCTGAAGACAGTGTGAATCGGCAAAATGGTATTAACTCCCATACATTATGGGGCAAGCTCGTCCGATAAAGTTTAATTATGTGGACGGTACAGATGGTAGCTTCCAGCTTGTTAACACA
Organism: Rhagoletis pomonella; assembly: GCF_013731165.1. Classification (NCBI taxonomy): domain Eukaryota; kingdom Metazoa; phylum Arthropoda; class Insecta; order Diptera; family Tephritidae; genus Rhagoletis; species Rhagoletis pomonella. The sequence goes on along the minus strand of NW_023463562.1, from coordinate 11,059 downwards.
TTTAAAAAATTTGGAGTTTTTCTCGACACCAAGTTTAGTTTTAACTATCATAGCGAATACATAATTTCTGCAGCCAAATCCAAACTTGGAAAAATCTGTATTAGCACTAAACTATTTAGTATTAACGATCACCCATTACGTTTTTTGTAGGTGTTTTGGGTTACCCATAAAAAACAAGTTAATATTAATAAATGCTTAAATAAACAATTGCGTATTTTTTCCGGAAGTCTTCTGAAGAAAAGAAGAGTTTTCCGATTGAAAAATATTGATTTTCAAGGATTCTATACCATTTCTACGGAAAATAGTTTTTTTCCATATAAAATACATGGGCAACTTTGAGCGCTTTGACTCGCCTCTAAATTTATTTTGATGGACCTTAAACCTTGCATATTTTAGTCTTTATTAGGCTACTCATACATTTCTATGGGAGTGAGACCGAGAATCCGAGCTCTTTTCAAAATAAAGGCCACCCTAATGTACATATGTATGTTTTCGGAAATTTTCGGATGAACGGAAATTTTCGGAGCTAACCTAACTGCAAAACGGAATTCAATATGCGTGTCATAAATAATACTCCCGTATGGCATGTAAATTAATATTCTATATTCTTCATTAAGGCAACTTTAGCAAACCGAAACAGGAAAACTTTCTCCTGCTTAATATAATCAAACCATCTCCTCGTAGCTAAAATGAAATTTACGACGCATCGTAATGGGGATGTGTTCAAGCAAAATGTTCAGACTTATTTATTTCACATAAATATGAAATTTGTTTGTATGCCAATTTAACAGTAATTTGACTTTTAACTCCCATTGCAATGGGCTATTAGAAAGCTATACAAAGCAAAACAGTGCGAAAGTTTCAGCAATTTAGGAGCATAAAACACAAAATGCGCGGGAATTAAAGCGTTGACCATGTTTGTAGAGCTCATTTTGTTATTGTCATTTCAAGCAACTGTTAGAGACACAAATTAAGACTCTCAATTGACGCCTTTTTTCAAACGGTTTATGTGATTAGCGCCAGCATGCAATTTATTCTTTTAACTACGAGCCATCTCATTGGCCTTGTGCGGAACTTTAGCTCAAGTAGGAAGGTGAAAATGAAGGGTATCCAATAATTTACGCAAGATTTGAATTAAATAGAAGACAAATGATCGGTATAGCTTTGCTGGCACATACATACATCCGTACAATAAACGAAAGCTGATTTTTCGAACAAAATCATCCTAAGCCGTTAAGCTCATTTTGACTTTTATGGCTTGAATAATCGTCATAAGTGTCACATTTGGCGTTTAGGGAACCCAAATGTTGCTTACTACGCAATTCCTCGTATACGCCAAATGCAAAAGGTAGAACAAATTTTTCACAAAATAACTAATAATAATAATAATAGATTGGCGCTTACACATATCGCACCCTAAATCAAAAAACGGCACAACTCAACCGTATACCCAACGTCCGCCAAAATTTCTTCTTCATCACTATCTTCTTTAACTGCAAAAATTCTACTAAGACTTTATGGTTTTGCTTGCGTCGATTGCGCAGCATCAATAGTTTTTTGCCTCTCCTGAACATTTAGGATTTAGTCTGTTCCTTTGAACTTCGGACTAAAACCTACTACAATTTTACGCTCTCAAATGAGAGTAAAAGGAGAACAGATGCAGAAGTGCATAGGAACGCAAAAAGCACTATTTCCTGTAAAAACGTCAGACGGTTTGTTTACACGTCATTGGTACTACACTGATTTGGCTGAAATATCACTAAATAATTATTAAAATCTATACATATTCAAATATTTCGTTGTTTACTTCCATTTTTAAACAAATATAAGGTTCTTTGCTTTCACCGCTTTCTGTTTTTGTTTGCACATGTAAATCAGCTGATCGTTTGACACTTTTCATGAACTTACAGGAAAAAAAACTCCGGACTAAATCCTGTAACTTCTGACTAGGAACAGTTGCTCAGTTACTCTCTCAAATGTGTTCCCACTTACAGGTTTTATGTCAATAGGAACGACTTCCTGTAAGTTCTGACTAAATCCTGTAAACCGGACTGCTATTGGAACAGACTAATTTTTTGAGTTGTGACGGAGGTTTGCCATTGCCTTCCGAGGGGCGAGCGGTATTAGTTTACAGCTTCCTCTTTTTGCAAAAATTGCTGTTACTGTGAAATAAGTTTTACCAAGTTTCCAAGCTGGCAGCTTAGATCAAGTTGTAAAGGTTTTTTTTTTTTTAATGGAAAAAACGGGGTTTATTGTTGTTTACTTAAATGCCTTGCATCCCTGTGTAAACGCCCAATAAAAGCATAAAAACTTGGAATTTCATGTAGGATCTTCCAGTGCTGGGTATAAATGCGACCCTTCTTTCAACTTGTACCAGTCATTGAGAGACATCGGTGCTATAAACCAACGTGGGAGCACCAATTCATCACCACGTCCACCAAATGAACGAATTCCGTTTGCAACTTTATCGGACTTGGTGCGAAAATCCCTTATGATTTTTAGTTTTGAAAAATAGTTTGAGACACCTTCTACATTCAACGCTTCGAGTGTACAAACAAACCATTTTTTATGTGTATGTATACAGCATATGCAGCACACGCAATTCTTCATACATACATAGGTATGTATGTATTTGTAGCCGAGATGCAACCAGAAATTGCAATTGCTGCCAAACAACACACGCACCGTATCAGTAATAAAATTTTCAGCGGCCCTGGCAGGGTGGATTCCTGAGGCAAGCGGAGGCGTACAGATATTTTCCACGTGACTGGCTTTCTATTACGATTATTGGGTGAAATGCGCACCGTGGTAGTCTTTATGATCACCTTGTCCACCTTGCGCTTTACTGAATTCACTAGAATTGTATGCATCAACAGAAGAAAGATTCTTGGCAGCAGGAATTTATGTGAAGAGAGTTTATTGCATCCAGGTACATGTTAAAAAGTGACGGTCGCGTGGTGGTGTCCGAGCACTGAAATTCAACTCCGCTCATATATTCGCATGCAGGTTTAGTAAAATATTTTTTGTAATGCAAATAAAGAATTTACTTTCCTTAAAAGAAGCTGGAAACGCCGAGGATAGCACAATTTGCTGGAAATAAAGGTTTCTAATAAATGACTTATAACTACATATATACTTATAGTACGCGTACTCAGGCGAGTAGAGTTCGCTTAACGCTTAAGGTATGAACACCCTGTAGTTCTGCTGGAGTTTACATACATAGCTGGTGACAAGAGACGACATAGGCTAACGATTCCATTCATTACCGATTGTTAGGCAATTAACTTACTTACCATCACAGGTTATGCGTTAACCGCTTGTAATGTGAAGGTGGTTTTAGTCTTCGCGGAAACATAAATCTGCCGATTGCACCCCAGTGTGCCTATCACGGCACGAAATATTTAATCATAAGAAATTACCTCAAAAGATAAAGCTGTAATAAAACCTTAATTTGGTTCCTTACTTTAATACATACGTACATATGTAGTTCATATAAGCAAACCACTAAGCAAATTAGGTCCAAGCAAACTTTTGTTCTACAAGCACAATGTATTTACATACGTATTTCAGAAAAATTCTTAAATTATGATCGTTGATAGTATCTTTCCTTGTATAATTTTCAACCACGTTTCTATGTCTTTAATTCAACCTGGTATTCAAAGAAAATTAACATTTTTAGGTGACCATTAATTTCCATTAAATAACATTGCAGCAATAAAAAAAGGTGCCGTGCTATTTAATATGGAGTAAGCAGGATGCTGGCCTAATTAATGCCTCAAAATTTTAAACACGCAGCGGGCTACGTTTAAAGCCTGCTGGCCAAGAAGTTCTGTGTCGAGTTGAAACGCACAGAATATTTTAGAAACTAGTTTCCCTTTTGCTGTTTTTAATTACGTTTCTGTTTGTTTTGATGATTTTCACAATTTTTTTTTTAAGCACATTGTACCCCAAAGAAATGAAATTTTCACAACTCAGAATTAAAGCGTGCATAAGTCCAGCGGTGTGAGTAGATGAGTGTTGATTTTCAACATAGCGCGATTTAAATGTGTGTGTATGCACGGTAGAGTGGTTCAAATTTTTTGGTTTTTTGAAATTCGTAAACGCTACCTCAAATTATTGTTATTTGTGATAAAAAAAGAGAAAGGTATTTTTTTTATTTTGAAAAAAAAAATGTAGAGGTCCGCTGGTCGGTTTTTTTTTATAAAAACGCTGATGTTATCAATTTTTTTATTTTCGTGACATGTTAAGCCGCGACCTCCAAATAAACTTTTTTTTCGAAATAAAAAAATACGTGTCTCTATTTTAAATCACAAATAACAATATTTTGATGTTTATGAACCACCCTAATGTATGTACGTGCATATATTTGTATTCTTTTGTACTCTATGTATATATGCATGAATTTTTATTTACATAAACCTTTTATTTACATAAACACTTCATCAGGAACGTCTGCTTGTGAACACTTCCTGATTTTACTGCCTATGACCGCATTGTGTGGGTCCGTTAGTGTTAATGTTGTTTTTAAGATTGTCGGTTTACATTTTCTTCTAACGAAAATCATATCGTTAAAAAGAAAACATGAATTTCATTAGCACTTTTAAGCAAAATTAAATCAAATTGCCTTGTAGCGGCCCGTTAACGCCTTGGGTTTTTTCAGACCCATAGCAGTCGTGGCTATGTCCTCTCATTCTTTGCCCTCACTTGCAGACGACCCTTAATTGTCGCTAAATATTCATGCTGCCTTTTCGAAAATTAATTATGTGTTTTGTGTTTGTTTTGAAAACGTTGAACGTTGTCTGACATTGATAGTCGTCAAAATGAAGATATATAAAGGTGCTAAAAGAAAGAAAATTCTATCGACATTAATACAAGAAAATGCAATTATCACTTGCCAAACAAAGACGGTAAATTTTAAGGCAAAAATTTAATTCAAGTTATAAACTTTAAACGTTTCCTTATCATTACACCGCGCAACCGAATTTGTGATGATTACGTGATGCTTATTTAATTTTATTAAGATCTCTCTTTTATAAGATTTCCTTGCAAAGGTTGAAGCCAGAAAGCTGCTCTGAATGCTCCAGCAATAGTCAGCCATCATGTGTGTGTTCCAGTGGGCTTTATAGCGTTCCTCCATCGTACGAGGCTGAAAAGCTATAAATAATTAAATAAATAAATAAGAGCTGCTAGCAAACACATGAGGATATGTTTAGAATCAGCGACGTTCAATTAGTAAACATCATCTGTCATTAGTCATTCATGAGTCATAAAGTGCAATTTTGTTGGCCAGTGTTATCGATTACGTACGAACTAGAGCAGTACGGTTAAACACTTAACAAATATGATTGGTGTGTGTTGATTATCTACGCCTTCCTGTTTAGTGGGTTTATTCTTTCAAAGTTGAAAATGCTTTGGAATTACTGAAAATTAAAATCACGCAGAACCTACAATTCACTTCCGAGTGAATTTCAACCAAATTCACTTTGAATTCAAATTGAAAGGGATTGAAATTCACTCGGAAGGGAATTTAAGAACATGCCTCACTATAAAAGTATATGAGGTATGTAAGTTCGAGCTTCCAGCCTTCGACTCTTTCGCTTTTAATGTATTGATTTAATAAAAAAAAATCTCTAAAAATACTTGTGCAATGTTAAAAACAATAATTAATTCCCTACGTGGCCACTTTTATTGACAGAAACTAGTGTTTTTGTGTTTTGCTAGGTCGATAGCGCCTTTTTGTTATTGTTTGTGTAGTCAACAGCCAATTTCAGAGAAATTTTATTGTAGTTTTTGGTTAACCACAGCAATCAATATTAAATTGAGGAAATAGCATGAAATTAAACTTCGTTAAATTTTGTCAGAATAGTAATAAAGTTTTAAATTGTTGGCCATACATACATACATATGCAGTATGGGCGTGGACTTGTGCGTGGTATACACAGATTAAATGCGCTGAATAGGTGCTTAATTAAATTCGAGTATCGCTAACAACAATATTGTCAAATGGAAGTATTTTATTGACATTTTTAATGAAATACATAACAGCTTAAACATTTAAAAACTAGAGTAAAAAACATATGTGACAGGGAGAGTTAAAAGGGCATTCATTCACTTACATCAGACTGATTCTCGTTCATCAGGTTGAGATAGAATAAATATCATTTTGCAGAGAAAGAAACTCGATACACAATTGCAGTGCGATAGTCGTATCAATACTTAGTTAACTATGACTTTTCTTATAAAGTTTGATAAACGTGGCGTATGAGCAATATAGTTTAATGCTCACATTTCATAAGTACAAAAAATCTGGGCCTGTACCGGTTTTGAACCGGAAGAACCGCGTTTTTCTTCTAATTAACTAAACGTTTAACCGAAAGGAAATTTTTGAAAAATATTTGATTCGAAACACTTTTTATGAAGGCTTAGTGCTCGTTTCAACAAATTTTTAATAGATATGTTTTCCCCACTTTTTATTTTTTCTTTTGTTTAATATGGCATTAACGTATTATACAATTATATATTACATATGCTTCTTTATATTGTTACTAAATAAAAATAAAAAAACATTTCTAGTGTTTTTTTTTATATTCCAGAACCGCGTTGAACCGAATCAAAACCGTGGCTAAGAGACAACCATGTTGAACCAATCCAAAGGTGCGAAAACGGTTCGAAACGCTGAACCGCACCGACCCAATTTTTCATTCGGTTCACGCCCCTCCAAAAAATTTACTTTTATTGCGTCTGGAAGGATGTTGGGTCCATCGGATTGATCTGGCTGTTTACAAAAGATATGAAAACAGTCCACCTAACCAAGCAAGCGGATACTCATACATTCTTAAACACATATGTACATATAACACTACTTATTCCCCAAATTTTGTTACTTCGAAAATAAGATAGGCCTGACGGCACTGGAATCTTACTACTTAGTAGTTTTTCCAATCTAAATATTATAAATCACCTACCTTTGAAAACGGACTGCGATTACTTGCATGGCTCAAAAGTACCATACAGCGCTCAACGAATATGACGCAAGTCTTTTTACATATACCTTGTAAAATTAATTCCACATTTTCATAGCTAAAAAACATAAAAAGGATAAATACACAATGGAGAATTTATGAATTCTTCGTGTAATGTGTTACATAATACATACCTGAAGTCTTCGGACAGTTTTAATTACACTTTAGCGTACATATGTATGTACTTACGTACGGTTGCCTTCCGCATCAAATTTTGTGAACACTGACAGTCAGAGGAATGCAAAATCTCAACTTAAATTGAAATTTTAATTACACTTGCAGCATTAACGCCAGTAGCAGCATGACACTATACCAACAACAAAATGCCAATTGTTAGAGTCAAAATGAAAATTGAAAACAATTTCTTAGCACTTCATGTGCATGTGTAAGTAATGTGTGACTTTGCGATTCGATGTTAAAATTGTAGAAATTTTGCATATGCCCGTATGTATGAATGTACATATGTATGTATATATCTTTATTTAGAAATAAAAGTGACTGCAGCAGCTTGTATTAATGCATTCAAGAAGTCAGCCTTTCTTCTTGGGATGCAAAGGGATCGCAATGCCATAAATTCTACAATACAGCCACTTTCTTTGTAGCCATCATTTTCATTTTAACAAGGGCCCAGTATCTTTCTATTTGCCTTAGTTCAGGGAACTTTTGTAGATTCTCTTCTATAGCTACCAAAATGGCCTTGATAACCACTCCAAGAACAAGAAAGCAATCTTCTTTGCAAGCACTTCTTTACATTCTCGGAGTGTTTTAGGATATTTTGTATTTTTTTTTATCTAAATTTTTCAGCGGCATTTCCTCGTGGATCAGCTGTGTAAAATTTCTGTACAAGAAGCTGTGAAAATTTAGCCTCCACGACGAAACGTCCACTACCGGATCGAGGCTTCACCGGGGCCCGAAGGGCTTCAGTATTTCACACAATACGCTCGATAAAATCTTGTAACCTATGCTTAGAAGGCTAACCCGCGGTAGTTGGCCGTATGGTGGATTGGGCAGAGCAGTATTAAATTTTCTCCACGTTTCAGTGAGTTTGCTAGAGGACGATTGGGTCGTTGAAATTAGGGTGGCTTTAAAGAAGTATGGTCTGTTGAGGTTCTTGCTGCTATCGCCATGTTATTCAACTATTTCTGTCTTTGACCGTAGTAATATCAACATATGCTGTTCGGTTGGTGGGCAGCTCACTTCTGAAAGACATAGTTTGCGGAGTTTGCGCTCTAAGCCTCGCATGTGTTCCACTTTTGTAATAGGAACTGGCCTTAAGACTTCCCATACAGGGCGTACCATTGATATTATTAAGACCGGCTAATGCTCTTGCGTGCCTTGGTTGTAGGCTTCTTCAGCCGTAGGAGATCTCGCTCTGTTTGCTTGTCCAGAATTATTCGACTGAGTGGCGGAAAAAGAGGATCGTCCGCTCGTGCAAAGATCCGCTGTAACTGGGTAAAACTGACAAGTTCCGGAGGTCGACTGGTACCAGAAGTAATCCGTTCGCGACATGGTTACATAACTACATATGTTACAACTATGAGTTAATGCTATAGGGTGGGTCTTTTAATAATATTCCCAGCGAAATTTTACGGAAATGAGTTGGAATATTTTTTTTTTAATTACACCTCATTAGCGATGTGCCAACAGCCGTCATAATAAACAACGCACACATACACACACACATAAGCGATGAGGTAGCTTTATTTTTAACTTATCATATTTTGCGAATCTTGGCGTTTATATTGCTTATTGTTAATGCCTGCTTCTTTGTTGCCACATTTACTTAGATTATCTTTAGTGACATTGCTTTAATTGCCAGCTGTGATGTGTTAACGACATTTTCTCATCTTTGCTTTTGTTATATTGGAATACTGATTTGCTTTCTATTTATATTTGTTGTTGCTGTAGCTATCGCTCTTCAGCCATGACTGTTTTGTTATAGCCATTGTTCCTATTACGTTTACCGCCCCAACTGTTTAACTGTTTTGGTGTTAATGAAGGTGGGTTTGCTCATTGCTTGCTTTTGTTGTTCTTAATGTTAGTGTCATTTGGCGCTTTCCGACCGTTGTGCCGCATAAAGGTATCTACATACTATGTATGTATATGAATGCATAGTTATTAAAGCTTTCACACAATCCAGTGAGCAAAATCTATTTAAAAATAAAATAAAATAAAAATGTTAGAAATCAACGGTAATTTTTAGCGCCAACAAACTTGCAATTTATTTGACTTAAATTGGACTACAAAACTGCATACTCAAAAATTCTAATTAAAAAGGGTGAAATTTTGATGACAAATATTCGATGCGCGAATTATTAGAAATATGGAATTAAAATGATTCTTGTCAATGTTATTGGGGCTTATTAACATTTAATTAAATTTTTTTTTTTTTTGAGCTTTGTACCACGGTTATTTTATTAGAAAGAATGGAAAAAGCAACCGCTTAGACTTTGTTGCTTTTTCCATTTTTCCTAATAAAATGATTCTTCCTTTTATTTTAATCGGATATGTATTTAGACTGAGAAAATCGTAAATACATATACATATCTACAAAATATAAATTTTATCACAAAAAAATCACAGGCCTTTTTGCAAATCTCTTGGAGCTTATTCATAAAGAAGTTTTGTTTTACAATTTTGGTATTAGCTTTTTATCTCTTAGTGCCGTTTCCTCAATTACATTTTAAAATAGATCTGCTCTTCCAGCACATTTTTTTTAAATAAAATTTGTGTTTAAATGGCAGATAAATTTAAACTTACGAGTACTCAATAATTTGGGGAGAGCTGGATTTTTCCATGTTTCCTAATGTGGTTTTAATAAATATACCAAAAGTTCTCATCGACCTACTTATCGCTAGAGGTTTAAAGAAGGGTCAAAGGTCGCACTTTTGTGAAAGTCTTCTTTAAGAGAAAATGACACTTAACAGTTTGAAATTCAGGACATTGCGTACAAAAGATATTAAGTCATTTTTTTTATAAGACTAACGGGTTTCGAGGAAATTCCATGCTAAAAGTTTTAACCTACAATAGGGGTATTCTCCAATTCTTGCAAAGCCATTGCACGTAGCACGGTTTGCATGGATTGCATAACTTGCAAACACACAAGAACAAAATATATGGGAAACAAAATTTCCTATTGCTGCAAAATATGCAACGTCGACACCCATGTATTTATTTTGCAAAATAGCATAGCAAGATAAATGCGACCCTGTGCTAGTTGTTTTGTTGTTGGAATTGCTACATATTTCTCTCATTCCTCTCATCTCGCTCACTTCATTTTTTTTTTGCTGTCTCTTGTTATTGTATTTGATACACAATTTCGCTGCTTGCTACCCATGCATGCTACCACTTTGCAATGGGGTGCTCTCGTACTCTTCGAAATGTGGAATAGTAGTTTTGCATTTCGTGCAATCCGTGCATCGTGCAAGACTTCGAGAATACCCCTAATATGTTTTGGAGCTATACATTTTTTGGCCTCTTTGATTTTTAAAAGGCCAGCGGTGCTGAACCATGCATTCTTGGAGAAACTTTCATGAAACTACTTTACCTTTGTTAAAGCATAACAAATTTTCACTGAGAAAAGAGTTTAGTTACATCAGCGTAAAACATTTATCTCAGCACCATTTTGCCATTCCCAATCCAATAGCTTCAAAACACCGACAAATGTTAGGGGTACTCACAGTCTCCTAATATGAGATGTGTTAATTTGGACGCTTTTTAGCTTGAAAACATTGCTGTGTTAACGATTAAATCCTAAATAAACAAATTATTGCACACACAAAAAACTAACTGTAAATCTTCCCAGCATTGGCGAACAATTTATGTGGCAACAACATAAAACTTAACAAAATTTATTTGCATGTGTATACATAAGTTTTGCGTTTGTCAGTTTTGTTGACTATTTTATTACTGACAAATGGTCATTTTATGGTTGTTCAGTTCACTGAGTGAATATTTCATAAAAGCTGCAATAAAAAGAATAACGTAGTGTGACCAAAATTGTGCCCGTTGCTGATTTTGTTATGGCGACGGTTTTT
>NW_023463561.1:0-13438 GCF_013731165.1 Rhagoletis pomonella | reverse complement strand
GTCTGATGAGGAAATGTGGTGATTTCCGAAATAGCTATCACTTCTACCATTTTTTCAAATTATTGTTGCTTTTCCACAATAAGTTTTCATTGAAAACGGTCTCGAGCTCAATAAAAATTGTTGAATATAATTGTTATAAGGCTATAAAATAACAAAAACAAATAAATATATTAAGTAATTGCTTTTTTTGAACAACTTCAACTTTTTTACCAAATTTCTCCCAAATTTTTATGAATCCTTGACTAATGCTGAAATAGATGAAACTTTGGTGGCTGATGAGTCATCCTATGAAGATTATAGTGATTGTGCAGTAGTGAGTAACAGAACTGCAAACATACTCGAAGTACCTACCATGCTGATTCTTTAATAAACCCCAAATCATTTAGCAGTCCTCTCCAATCGCATATGGCGAAAAATAAACAGCAACAAAAAACGTTCCCAAAAGAAGTGCAAAAAAGTGACGACAATCGCTGAAAATCGTTTCTGTGTACCTCCACCCCCAAAATATGTTGACAAACACGAAGCCTTTCTTGGTATCGTACGCACTCAATTCCACCAAATGCCCTCCGAAGCTGTAGACGACTGCAAAATTTTGTTTATAAGTCATTTACACAACGAAGTGAAATCCAAAAAACTTCTTCCCTTCTTATTTGGCGCTGTAACCGCCTAAGCGATTTTGGCCGAGTTCATCAAAGCACGCCAGTCGTTTCTCTTCTGTGCCAACTGACGCCAATTGGAAACGCCAAGTGAAGCCAAGTCCTTCTCCACCTGATCTTTCCATCGCAGTGGGGGCCTCCCTCTTCCTCTGCTACCACCAGCGGGATCCGAGTTGAATACTTTCAAAACAGGAACGTCGGTGTCCATGCGAATGACATGGCTAAGCCAGCGGATCCGCTGTATTTTAATTCGAAGCACTATGTCCATATCGTTGTAAAGCTCATACAGCTCATCGTTCCATCGTCTGCGGTATTCGCCGTTGCCAACGCGTAAAGGCCCGTAAATCTTTCGCAAAATCTTTCTCTCAAACACTCCAAGAGCCGCCTCATCGGATGTTGTCATTGTCCATGCTTCTGCGCCATATACCAGCACGGGCATGATGAGCGACTTATAGAGCTTGGTTTACGTACGTCGAGAGGACTTTACTCCTGAATTGCCTACTCAGTCCAAAGTAGCACTTGTTGGCAAGAGTGATTCTGCGTTGAATTTCCATGCTGACATTACTATCGGTGTTAATGCTGGTTCCCAAGTAAACGAAATCCTCTAGTTTCTTGATGTGGGTGCCAAGTCGCGAATGTGCGGCCTGTTTGTTTGATGACAGGAGATACTTCGTCTTGTCCTCGTTTACCACCACACCCATTAGCTTTGCTTCCTTATCCAACTTGGAAAAGGCAGAACAGACTTCGCGGTTTTTGATACCCATGATATCGATGTCATCGACATAAGCCAGAAATTGCACGCTCTTATAGTAAATTGTTCCTGAGCGGTTCAGTTCTTCAGCTCTTATTATCTTCTCCAACATCAGCTTAAGAAGTCACATGAATGGAAGTCGCCCTGTCTGAAACCCCGTTTTGTGGCGAACGGCTCGGAGAGGTCTTTCCCAATTCTGACGGAGCTGGTGGTATTGCTCAACGTCATTTTACACAGCCGTATGAGTTTTGAGGGGATGCCAAATTCAGACACATCGGCGTATTGGCAAATCCTCTTAGTGCTGTCAAAAACGGATTTAAAGTCGACAAATAGGTGGTCAGTGTCGAGCCTTTTCTCGCGGGTCTTTTCCATGATTTGGCGTATTGTGAATACCGGGTCTATGGTGGGTTTCCCAGGTCTAAACTCTGATAAGGCCCAATCAGTTCATTGACGGTGGGCTTCAGTCTTTCACACAATACGCTCGAGAAGACCTTGTTACCTATGCTTAGAAGGCTGATCCGCGGTAGTTGGCGCGAATGGCGGGGTCACCTTTTTGTTGATTGGGCAGAGCACACTTAAATTCCAGTCGTCGGGCATGCGTTCATCTGACCATATTCTGCACAAGAGTTGATGCATGCATCCTATCAACTCCTCGCCGCCGTACTTGAATAGGTCAGCTGGCAGGCTGTCAGCTCCAGCAGCTTTATTGTTTTTCAGCCGCGTCATGGCTATACGTACCTCGTCATAGTCAGGCGGTGGTACGTCGACTCCGTGACCATCGACTGCGGGCTCGGGTTCTTCTTCTCCACAACTTTCCGTGCTGCTACCATCTAGTAGGGCGAAGAACTGTTCCCTCAATAATTTAAGTACGCTCTGGACATCAGTTACTAGGTTGCTATTATTGTTCTTTCAGGAGTACGCCCCGGTCTTAAAACCTTCCGTAGGTCGCCTAACTCTCTGGTAAAATTTTCGGGCATTCTTCCTGTCGGCCAGCATTTCAAGCTCTTCGCACTCACGTATTTCGGCCTCTTTCTTCTTATTGCGGCAAATACGTCTCACTTCCCTCTTCATATCCCTATAGCGGTCCCACATAGCGCGCGTTGCGCCCGATCGCAGCATGGCCCTGTAAGCGGCATCTTTTTCTCTGCAGCTTCCTGACACTCTTCATCGTACCAGTTGTTCTTTCGGCTTCGGTTTGTCGTTTTTCGATCCGGAGACAGCCACGTAGCTTGGTGGGTCTTTTTATACTTGAACCTAGTACTGCATACTACCCTGTTTCGGGCCCCGGCGAAGTCGATCAGCCCCAATCCTTTGTCGGACGTTTCGTCGTGGAGGCTGAATTTTCCGACGGTGGTTCCAAAGATCCCTTCTTTGCCCACCCTGGCATTGAAGTCGCCAAGCACGATTTTGATATCATGAGGGGGCAGCGCTCGTACGTGCGCTCCAAGCGCTCATAGAAGAGATCCTTGGATGCTTCATCCTTCTCTTCCGTCGGGGCATGGGCGCAGATGAGCGAGATGTGGAAGATTCTCGCTTTGATGCGGATTGTGGCCAGACGCCCTTTCACCGGGGTGAACGACAGTACTCGGCGACGGAGTCTCTCTCCCACCACAAATGCAACACCGAATTTGCGCTCCTTTACATGGGGTCGAGCGAAAATGCAGGGTGTGGATGAAGTATAAAAGAGCATACAGGGGACCCTGAGCGAAAAGCATCCTTCAAGAGGTGACCCTGTTTCTACAGAACACTGTGGATCTGTACCCGGAGGGTGTCAAATCTACCCTCTCCCCCCTAATCCAGGGTGTCATGCGTCACCGGCACGGTGGGCACAATTGGAAGGTTTGCAGTCAGGGGGCTTTCCGACTGTATTCTAACGGCGCCTCCCGGATACCTGTCCGCCTCCGGGAGTAACGGTGGAATTGCTGTGGCATGGGGCTCTGCCGTGGTCGACCGTTTTTTCGCCTTTCCTTATTTTCCGGCCACCGAAAGGCCTCGGCTCAGTAGGTCGCCAACGAACCAGATTGATGAATACTATAAATAAAGAAGCCTCGGAACCCTGCACGGGTAGTGCCGCCGCTGGACACGGCGATGAAAAGTCCAAAACGGCCCAAGCAGCTTCGGGCTTCCGCAGAAGCTGGAAGGATTGCTAAACCCCCAGAGGGAAAGCGAACCTCCAGGGATGCCGGTGCTACTATACCCCATGAGGGAAAGTCCAATCCGGCGGGAAAGCTACGGAAGGCCCCCACCCCCATGCCCATCCAGGGCACACTAAAACCGCAAGGTGTAATGGTCGAGCAAAAGTCCGCCACGGACAAGAAGAGGACCACTCCCGCGAGTAAATCCTTGAAGACTGGGGCAAATGACCTCGATCTGCGCACCGGCTGCTCCAAAGCAGCAACTAAAATTTCGCCCTCCGTCAGGGCCTAGCGTGACCGAAGGGCAGCCTCTAAGGTCATCAAAAGGTTGGCGGTCATCCCGCATGACCAACTGACAAAGGAGCAAAAATCCTATCTTAAGTGGGCCATGGGAGTCTTCGCCACCAGCGACAAGCGATCCTCCGGGAAAAGCGGAAAGGACAAACCATCCACTCGGGAAAACGCAAGGAAGGACCTCACCTCTAAGAGACAGCGATCTCACGACGACACCTCGAGTGCATCCAAGACGTATAGGGATTCCTCCCCATCTAGCCGTCCGTCGATGGCCGTATCCAACATGAAGCCGCCAAAGAGCACCTCACGCTGGCGGGGTTGGACAAGGGGCATCCGGACGGCCACATTACCACGGACAACTGAAAGTCCGTCCTGATGGGTTTATGCAGGGTATATAAAGGGATACTCCAGAAGTACCCCGGCCCTGCACCAGTCGTCCGAGATGCCGGATAGCATCAAGGGCGAAGTAAGCTGGTAACGTGCGCCGATGAGCGCGCGGTCCGGCTCTATAAGGAAGCTATCTCCACGGTTGGACAGCTGTGGCCCGGGGCAGACTTAGTTACCGTCCATAGGGATGAAATCCCTAACAGGCCGCTAGCCTGGGCCTGGGTACCAGCTGAGCCGTCAAAACAAGAGGAGATGCTCGAGTTCATCCGACTGGGCAACGAAGGACTGCCCACCAGCGATTCGAGGATAGTCCAAGTTGGCTAGACCAAGGGAAAGCAGCGTTTTGTTGGCTTTGTCACCAACGAGGCTTCTGTCCCAGTCCTTGAGGATTGTGGTGGGGTAATAAACTACGGCTTTTACTCAATCACAGTAAAAATCCACCAGAGAACGGATCAGCAGGAGGAGGAAACGGGCAACGCCTCGAGCGGATCCGCTCCCTCTGATATTCATCCCGACGAAGGGGCCAACAAAACAGGCAACGCCTCGAGCGGACCTGCGGCCCCTGCGTCGGCATCGGTGGCAGGCAGCACGGGGTACACAGAAAACACCACGAGTGAGCCTGTGGACCCACCAACGAGTGTATCCGATAACGCGACAGATACTGAGTGCGGCACGGGCTCTGTATCTGCCTACGTAGGGTCGGTGGGCAACGCTGGACGGGGACCAGCTTCTGGTATCCGAGCCGGAGGAGGAGGACAATGACATCACAGTCATTGCCGCCGCCGAGCGGAGGGAGCTAGAAGCAGTGGACATAGCCGATTCTGAGGATGGTGGAGATCCTACAAATTAATCTCCACCACTCCAAGGCAGCCTCGGATGCTTTCCTTCTTCGCCTCAGCGATAAAGCTGAGGACTTGATTCTAGTTCAAGAACCTTGGATCGACAGAAACAAGGTTTGCGGACTGAACTCTGATGTCTACCAGGTGGTAACAGCTCCAGTAATAAGTAGGATCAGAGCTTGCATTCTAATTAAGAAAGTATATTCTCATTTTTTACTCTCCAATTACAGTGACGAGGACACTGTCTGCATCAGCGTACACCTGAAGGAGAGCGTGATCCTGCTGGCAACAACCTACATGACCCACGACAGCCATGCTTTTCCACCCTATAGACTGGAAGAAGCGGTGAAGGAAGCAAATCGCAGAAAGCTCCGGTCATAATAGGGGCCGACTCTAATGCACATAACACGATCTGGGGCTCAAGCGACACAAACTCTCGGGGTGAGTGTTTGCTTGAATTTATTCTTTTATACAATCTAACTGTATGTAACCGTGGGAACGATCCCGCCATTGTGACCTCTGTTAGAAGGGAAGTGCTGGACGTCACCCTTGTGTCGAGCGGTTTGTCCGATCGGATAAGGGACTGGCAGGTGACCAAGGAACACTCTTTTTCTGACCACCTCTACATTAGTTTCAATCTCAATTTTGATCCTGCTCCTTTAACAGCATACAGGAACAGAAAGCGAACCGACTGGGCAAAGTATAGGAATACGCTGTCGGCCTCCCTACGCAGATACGCTTCTCACGATAAGTCCTGCTTATCGTTAAGACCACATGAAGCGAATCTCTCGAATACAAAGGGGGTTTCTATCGGTGAGCTGGACTCATCGTCGAAAATTGATGAAGCAGTGAAATTTGTGACAAGCTTTCAAAGCCTCCTGCCCAAGCACCCTCCCGAAGGCCAAAAAGAAACCCCAGTGGTGGAATCCTGAGATTTCAGCACTGAGGAAGAACAGCAGGAGGCTCTTCAATCATGCTAAGCGAACAGGCCTTTGGCAACCATACAAATATGCACTCAAAGTTTTCAAGAAGGCCATAAAGAGGGCGAAACGCGAATCTTGGGAAAACTTCTGCAACAACATAGAAGAGAACTCTGAAGCCAACAGGCTGAGGAAAGTTCTCTCGAAATCCTCTTCGAGTACGAACTCTATTCAGATGCCTAACGGTGACGGGACGACATCATGTAACGAAATTCTGGAGGTCCTTATGAGCACTCACTTCCCGGGCTGCTAGGACGACACCTCCGGCTTTTCGCCCGGTCCTAGGACCTACTTGTCTTTGGGTGATACCGTTAGTGACGTTGTAAGTGAGGAGAGGGTGGAATGGGCTTTAATGTCCTTCCATGCCTATAAATCTCCGGGCCCCCTGCTTTCTCAGATTTTTACATCCCGCCTCACCATGACTCACATACCACATGAGTGGACAAAGGCAAAAGCTGTATTCTTACCAAAAGGAGGCAAGACCGCTCATGTGAAACCGAATGATTTCAGGCCTATAAACCTCACTCCATTCTTCCTTAAAACTCTAGAGAGGCTCATCGACGAATATATTCGACGGAGTATAAAAAATTACAACCTCTCCCCGAACCAGCATACATATTCCAAAGGAATATCCGTGGATACCGCACTCCATCCAATAGTATCGACGAATGAAAAGGGATTGGCCTTAAAGGAATACACGCTCGGAGTTTTTCTCGATATCGAGGGTGCTTTCAACAATGTCTACCCGAAGTCTGTTGTTGTGGCGGGGGTGCAGCGGGGTCTGATAGATTTTGTTGGGCTCCTTCTTGAAAAGAGAACTATTCTATCGAAACTGGGGGATGGTTCCATCACAAAGTATATAACCAGAGGCACCCCCCAAAGGGCGTGAACAGTGAACACCCTACTTCTAAGCCTAAAGGGCACCGGTTGTCAAGTCATAGCGTACCCTGACGGCATAGCAATCGTGGCAACGGGCAAACATCTTCAGGCCCTTTATGCCAGTAAGACGGCTATAGGCAAAAAATGGGGAATAAAACCACACATATTACACTGGATGTACACAGATAAGACCCATCCTTGTCTACGGGGTCACTGTATGGTGGCCTGCGCTAAATAACACTTTGTCCAGAGCCAAGGTGGAACGGGTGCAGAGGACGGCTGCCATGATAGTCACGGGAGCACAGCCCACTTCTTCTTCTTTCTTTTTTTGGCGCTGTAACCGCCTAAGCGATTTTGGCCGAGTTCAGCAAAGCACGCCAGTCGTTTCTCCTCTGTGCCAACTGACGCCAATTGGAAACGCCAAGTGAAGCCAAGTCCTTCTCCACCTAATCTTTCCATCGCAGTGGGGGCCTCCCTCTTCCTCTGCTACCACCAGCGGGTTCCGAGTTGAATACTTTCAGAGCTGGAGCGTCGGTGTCCATTCGAACGACATGGCCAAGCCAGCGGAGCCGCTGTATTTTAATTCGCTGCACTATGTCCATATCGGTGTAAAGCTCATACAGCTCATCGTTCCATCGTCTGCGGTACTCGCCGTCGCCAACGCGTAAAGGACCGTAAATCTTCCGCAAAATCTTTCTCTCAAACACCCCAAGAGCCGCCTCATCGGATGTTGTCATTATCCATGCTTCTGCGCCATATACCAGCACGGGCATGATGAGTGACTTATAGAGCGTGGTTTTCGTACGTCGAGAGAGGACTTTACTCCTGAATTGCCTACTCAGTCCAAAGAAGCACTTGTTGGCAAGAGTGATTCTACGTTGGATTCCAATGCTGACATTATTATCGGTGTTAATGCTGGTTCCCAAGTAAACGAAATTCTCTACTTCTCGAAATTGTAACTGTCAACAGTGACGTGGGTGCCAAGGCGCAAATGTGCTGACTGTTTGTTTGATGACAGGAGATACTTCGTCTTGTCCTCGTTTACCACCAGACCCATGCGCTTTGCTTCCCTATCCAACTTGGAAAAGGCAGAACAGACTTCGCGGTTTTTGTTACCGATGATGTCGATGTCATCAGCATAAGCCAGCAATTGCACACTCTTGTAGTAAATTGTTCCGTAGCAGTTCAGTTCTGAAGCTCTTATTATCTTCTCCAACATCAGATTAAAGAAGTCACATGGAAGGGAGTCGCCCTGTCTGAAACCCCGTGTTTTGTGGCGAACGGCTCGGAGAGGTCTTTTCCAATTCTGACGGAGCTGGTGGTATTGCTCAACGTCATTTTACACAGCCGTATGAGTTTTGAGGGGATGCCAAATTCAGACATAACGGCGTATACGCAACTCCTTTTAGTGCTGTCAAAAGCGGCTTTAAAGTCGACAAATAGGTGGTGAGTGTCGATCCTTTTCTCGCGGGTCTTTTCCAAGATTTGGCGTATTGTGAATACCTGGTCTATGGTGGATTTGCCAAGTCTAAAGCCACACTGATAAGGCCCAATCAGTTCATTGACGGTGGGCTTCAGTCTTTCGAACAATGCGCTCGATAAGACCTTGTAACCTATGCTTAGAAGGCTGATCCCGCGGTAGCTGGCGCGAATGGCGGGGTCACCTTTCTTGTGGATTGGGAAGAGCACACTTAAATTCCACTCGTCGGGCATGCGTTCATCTGACCATATTCTGCACAAGAGTCGATGCATGCACCTTATCAACTCCTCGCCGCCGTACTTGAATAGCTCAGCTGACAGGCTCTCAGCTCCAGCGGCTTTGTTGTTTTTCAGCCGCGTTATTGCTATACGTACCTCGTCATAGTCAGGCGGTGGAATGTCGACTCCGTCATCATCGACTGCGGGCTCGGGTTCTTCTTCTCCACAACTTTCCGTGCTGCTACCATTTATTAGGGCGGAAAAGTGTTCCCTCCATAATTTAAGTACGCTCTGGGCATCAGTTACTAGGTCGCCATTATTGTTCTTACAGGAGTGCGCCCCGGTCTTTAAACCTTCCGTAAGTCGCCTTACTCTCTGGTAAAATTTTCGGGCATTCCTCCTGTCGGCCAGCATTTCAAGCTCTTCGCACTCACGTATTTCGGTCTCTCTCTTCTTGTTGCGGCAAATACGTCTCGCTTCCCTCTTCAGATCCCTATAGCGGTCCCACAGAGCGCGCGTTGCGCCCGATCGCAGCGTGGCCCTGTAAGCGGCATCTTTTTTCTCTGCAGCTTCCTGACACTCCTCATCGTACCAGTTGTTCTTTCGGGCTCGCTGAAATGCGACTACTTCTTCGGCGGCGGTACTTAATGAGCGGGAAATGTGGTTCCACTGCTCGCATATGTCGGTTTGTTTAAGAGTGCTCTCTGAGAGCAGGTGTGAGAGTCGAGTAGCGAAAGCGCTGGCTGTCTGTAGTGATTGCAGCTTTTCGACGTTAAGCTTTCTTTGCATATTTGGGCGCACATTTTTTGCTGCACAGAGGCGGGTGCGTATCTTGGCTGCAACAAGATAGTGGTCCGAGTCGATGTTTGGGCCTCGGAGTGTGCGTACGTCTAAAACACTGGAAGCGTGCCTTCCGTCTATCACAACATGATCGATTTGGTTTCTCGTTTTTCGATCCGGAGACAGCCAGGTAGCTTGATGGATCTTTTTATGCTTGAACCTAGTACTGCATACTACCATGTTTCGGGCCCCGGCGAAGTCGATCAGCCTCAATCCGTTGTTGGACGTTTCGTCGTGGAGGCTCAATTTTCCGACGGTGGTTTCAAAGATCCCTTCTTTGCCCACCCTGGCATTGAAGTCGCCAAGCACGATTTTGATATCATGACGGGGCAGCGCTCGTACGTGCGCTCCAAGCGCTCATAGAAGAGATCCTTGGATGCCTCGTCCTTCTCTTCCGTCGGGGCATGGGCGCAGATGAGCGAGATGGTGAAGAATCTCGCTTTGATGCGGATTGCGGCTAGACGCTCGTCGACGCCACCGGGGTGAACGACAGTACTCGGCGACGGAGTCTCTCTCCCACCACAAATCCAACTCCGAATCTGCGCTCCCTATACATTGTTTTCCTTGCCCCGTCCAACGCATTTATTGGATGGCGGTGATGTCAGCTTTTGTCCTTACGAGGACATCAACCAGCCGGGCAGAGGCACCGTCCCCATTAAGGGTCCGGACATTCCAGGTGCATGCCCTCAAATCGTAGTCCTTTAAACGTTTGCCGTGGTCGTCATCATAAGGGGGGGTCTCATCCGAGGCTTTGCCTTGCTTCTTCACTGGAAGTGGTTTTTACGTGGCGGGCCCCAAGCCCAGCGCACAACCCATTGCTGGGACGGGAGTGGTTTCGCAACCAAATACACGTTTATATAGCAAGCCGCTTGCTCCAAGCAGACACCCGCTTGCAGCCGCACCTACTGGTCAACAGACGCTGCAGACTTCAGTGAGCCCTTAAACCGAATAAGTCAGAGTGGTCCCACCGAAGCTCCCTCTCTTTCTGCCGTGACCCAAGGCTCCACTCGGATTGGTTACCGCATCTCGCACATACGTTGTTCACGTTGCCCAGAGTGCGCGAACGAGGACGCAAGAGTCGGGATTGAGTATAGCCATGCAACTGTAACTGCATACCCAGCACAACGACTTTACCCCATTGTACTCATATACCCCTACAAGAACTAAGTGCAAAAGCTTTACTAATAAAATGAATACCAGTGTATGTAATGAAATTCAAGCACTACAATTAAGGGGAGTTGAGGTGAGGTTTTGAGAACTTTATGTTAAGAATGAGAGGGGCGTCTGCGCGTTGGGATGAAAGATCGTTTCAGTTAAACCATGATTGTTAATTTTAGCCAGATGAAAGCTGGATCATTTAAACTTCCAGAAGGTTTAACATTAGGGGGCACAGTCGATTTATGGAACAATTTTTCATTTTCTGTGCAAGAAAAGTTCTTAAGTCTTTTGTTGACTTAATTTGCACAATTATCTTTCAGATCTTTTTTGATTAATTTTAATATTCAAACATTTAAAAGTTATGCACCGCCATGGAACAATTTTTATTATCGCTTCCGTTCTTCGCAAATACTTCATAGAAGATTTGTTCCCGTTCGTTCGCTGTCAGAAAGTTCCTGACACTTTAGTTCCCAAATGGTTCTTCGAGAGAAAGTGCCAGAATATGCCGGGGAATTTTGTTACAATTTTTTCCTCTTAGAAATATTCCCGAAAGTATTGTTCGCATTTTTCCTGGAAAAAAATATGAAATATGAGTAACCAAGTCGAGGATTTTCTATCTTTTGGCCGTATTACCGACTTCCGGTTTCGACCGGAAGTGGGTTAAACTGGCCGAAAGTCCATTTATTTAAATGGGATATATATACATTTTTACCACAGTTTCGAATTCTGCCCATAAAATACAAAGCTTTTGTCGGAAACTTTTTTCCGATTTCGACCAGAAATGGGTTAAAATAACCGGAAGTCCATTTTTTCAAATTAGATATAAATGTTTTTCCTACAGATTCGGACTCTATGGAAAAAAACCCAGCCTTTGTTTGAATTTTGTTCCCGTCCCTGATTTATATTTTCAAAAATCCAAATAAAAGTAATGGAAAAGTGGTTTTGAAATCTATACTAATATATATTTTACACGCCGTTTTTTTCCGTTCGCGAAGCTCGAGATCGGCTGTACCGATTTTTTTTAAATTTCGGTTATAGGTTCTGGCTTCTCATTGTCTTAGGCAAAAAAAAGTTTAAATACTTCCTAAAAATGGAACTGCAGGACTTTAATAATCCTATAGAATCTAACATACATGCCCACGCTGCTCACGCCCTCTGCTGTTAAATAGTACGGAATACATCGCAAAGAAAGGGTTATGTATACATATGCAAACGTGCTAATGTTAACTTAAATGTTGATTCTTATGTTAAAAAAAACAAATATGTATGTACAGTTCATGGAGAAATAATGTAGGCAATTATGTGTGTAGAGTCCTTTATGTTGCCACAAGGCGCGACTAACATTGCTGTTAGCACTTACATTTGCATATGGCTATTTAGGTACATACATATGTATGTATATAATTACGCATAAAAACCCTGCTGCCATGTTTTTTTGTAAGTGAGCGCAGTATTAAAAGCAGCAACTCTTATCCATATATGTATATCGCAAAGCTCGAGAACGGCTAAACCATTTTTTTTTGAAATTTCGGACACCTGCTGCAGACATCCAAAGAATGGTATCGGCTAACAAAAATCTCGATATATAACAGGGGCGAATTTTTCATACTCCATATCTCTGCAAAGGTTCATGGTAGAGTTCTGGAACTTGGTATTGGCGCACATGAAATCGATCGCATAATCCTGGAGAAAAATGGAACATATTGGAAAAGGGGAGTGGCACCTCCCTTTCAAACCGAATTTTTCATACTGCATATCTCTGGAAGTATTTATGGTAGAGTATTGGAATTTGGTATGGAGATATATGAAATCAATCCCATACTCTTGGATAAAAATTGGGCGCGTGGCACTTTCCATAGAAAAAGAAATTTTTCATACTGCATATCTTTGGAAATGTTCATGGTAGAGTACTGTAACTTGGTGTGGAGATACATAAAATCAATCGCATACTCTTGTAGAAATATTGGAGGTATTGGAAAAGAGGGCGTGGTACCTCCCATACAACCCGAATATTTCATACTGCTTATTTCTGGAAGCGTTCATGATAAAATTTTTTAACTTTGTACGAAAAAATATGAAATCAATCACATACTTATTGAAAAAAATTGGAGTTATTGGAAAAGGGCGTGGCCACTCCTATACAAACCGAAATTGTCATACTGTATATCTCTGGAAATATTCGTGGTAGAGTACTGGAACTTGGTATGGAGATATATGAAATCAATCGCATACTCATGAAGAAAAATTCGGACTATTTGAAAAGGGGGCGTGTCACCTACGATACAAACCGATTTTTTCATAATAAGGATCTCTGGAAGTGTTCATGGTAGAGCACTTATTGCATATCTCTAGAACAAGGGTGGCCATTTCATAGGCACGCGTGACAAATTTTTCTCTTCTGCTTTCACACGTACACGAGAAAAACTGCGCTGCTTTCACACATCCATGCGCATAATTTATGAATCAGTGATGCCGACGATTAAGGTTTTGCTGCGATCGTGCGCAATCGATGCGAAACTTTCAAGCCATCAAGCAGTGATCGGACTTAAAAAAAATTCTGTGTGGTGGAATCTGTTAAAAATGTGGGAGGTTTCACAAAAATGTGGTAGATCTCTGGACTTGGATCAAACTTTGTACAAAAAATAAAAAAAAATCTGAAAAATTTCACCCAAATTGCAAATTTTTTAATTAGAATCTAAAGAAAATTAATTTTAGTATAATATAGTGCAAGATTGAAGTTGCTAAAAATTGCGTTGAATTTTGGCAATTTTTTCCTTGACAGTGTAAAGCACTTCCATATATATCTTGTACCTTTGAAAAA
>NW_023463560.1:0-13445 GCF_013731165.1 Rhagoletis pomonella | reverse complement strand
GTTTATAGAGACATAGTTTTCATTGAGTTTTCCCGCCGCAATTTTTGATTCAAGTTTCTTTCTCTCCGCTGCTCGTTTCTCATCGATAATAGGTGTTAGGGAGGTTTTAGCCTTCGAGGCTGACGTTTTCGCAGATGCAAATGAGATATTTGTACAGTTTATATATTGCTGCGCTACATCGTCCGCTTTCTCCAACTCACTATTTGCTACACGGGGAGTACAAATGAGATCACCACGTTCGAGCAGCATGTTATAACGCAACAATGCTGCTTCTGGCGGTTTTTCCACAGGCTCTTCTGAAGACGCTTCCATATTTGTTACCGTAACATCCGAAGCAACTTTCGAGTCCACAGCTTTTGATTTAGCTCTAGCTGGAGTCATTCTTTGAGAATTTGCTGATCTCTTGGCATTTTGTTTCAATTTTGGCTTTGCTTGCTTAGAAGATTTCCCCCGCTCTGACTGCTGAGATTTCACTCGCTGTTTAATAGCTTTTGTTTGTGTGCGCTTCGCTTTAGTATTTTTAGGTGGTGAGTAATCTGCATCTTCAATGTCATCGGCTGAAAAATCGTAAGGGTCTACGTCTTGAAGATTTTCTGAGAGACTTACGGTATCTTCAACCGCTACCTTTTTTAAACTGTTGAGCTCTTTATTTTCCGTTGTTAGATTACTTATTTGGTTTGTTTTTTCAATTGTCTTAAGTACTTTACGCCTTTTAGCCGCGTGCACATATGTTTGTTCTTCTGCCTCACCTGCACTATCCGAAACAACGGAGTCTGAATCCATTTCCACATTTACTTCAAAGGATTTCTTCTTTGCGCTTTCCGATTTCTCGTCTTGTGCTTTTTCATCTGGCTTTTCTTCATTTTTCGTCTGATTTACACTGGTCAATAGCTTTAAAGTGGTCGCATTGATATTACTTAGTCCATAACGTTTTTCTACATTCGAAGCGTTTGAATGTGCTGCGCCAATTGATGGACAAGATGTAGTTGCTGTCACCACAGCTCCTTTTATGGCATCATCGATAGTGTTACGGTTCAACCAGCCGGAATCCACTTGTATTTGTGAGGACGCTTCTTTGCCTGAAATTTATCGATTGCAGTATTTTTAACAAACAAAGAAATGGGGTTTAGTGTAAGATTTTACTTTGGTAAATAAATAAAACTAGGAGTGGCAGTTTCTGCCGAAATTCTGTCACTTTTTTGGTTTTTAAGGGTACCGAAGATTTGTTCGCCTTTGTTTAAGTCGCTGTCTTTATACACGTATTCGTCTTTGTATTGGTTTCGCCATCACCTTCATGCTAGTTTTGGTCGCTATTCTCGTATGCTTCGTAGAAATGTGTTCGTATTAGTATTCGTATTCCACTTGGTATTGGTCCTCATATTCTCTTTCGGATTTGTATTCATTATCGACTTCGTCGTCGCACTCTTCTTCGAATTCATTTCCTCTTCATATTCGCATGTCTTAGAACTCCTCTTCGTAATCGTCTTTGTATTTATCTTGTTTTTCATCTTCGTATTCATCCAGTCAAATTCGTTTCAGTGCTGTCCTTAAATTCGTCTTCGACATAATTTTAGAATTCGTCCTCTTTTTCGTATGTATTTCTCTTCGTATTCGTCGCCGTATTCGAATTCATCGTCGTCGACGTATTCCAATGCGTCTTCTTATTCATTTTCGTTTGGTCACGTTCGTATTTGTGTTCGTCTTTTTTTGTGTTCATATACGTCTTCATTTTCGTCTCCGTGTGGGTCAGCGTATTTGGCTGAGTATTTTTCTCCGTAAATTCTTCGTATTCGTCTTCCTACTCGTTCCTGCATTCATTTTCGTCTTCGTATTCGGCGTAGCATTCGTCTTACTACTCAGGTTCGCGTCCGTCTTCGTATTCGTGTCCGGCTTCGTATTCGTGTTCGTCTTAGTCTTCGTATTTGTCTACAAATTCATATTCGACTGCTCTACTTATTTGTTTTCATAATCGTAATTGTCTTTGTCTTCGTATTGGTATTTGTATACGTATTCGCGTTTGTATTCGTCTTCGAGTTGAAATACAAAAATACGAAAAACACAAATACGGAAATTTCGAGACGGCGATTACAGCAACTCTCGTCTTCCACAAGAAAATAGATGTGCAATGGTGTTTTTGGTTTCAGTAGAACCGCCAAATCAAGACGAATTAACATAAGGTGAAAGCAGGAGTACAAAAACAAAAATTTACATGTATTTTGTTTTTGCTTTGGCGGCATAAACTGTCAAAGTCTGTAAGAGTGTGTGTGGAAATGCAAACAAAATTTTTCAATTTGACACAAGCAGCCGTGAGGCGAAATACACATGTATACAAAATCAGGTAATCTAGTAACACCAGCTTATATAAATTCGCCTTGCACCAAACGAAGGCGAACAAAATTTATGTTAGCCTATTAATATATACAGGGTGGCGATGAATAACTGTTACCCAGAATTTTTTCTAATAAACGGGTCCTTTATAAATTTTGAGAAAAAAGTGTTTTGTGGCAAACACTTTAAGAAAAATGCGCAAGCCACATGAGGCGATTTTCTAGGCGATTCAACATTGCTCAAGAAAAATCGCTTGCCTCAAAGTAGACAGCTAGTCAACTTTTGCAGGCGATTATTGCCTGTCAAAAAATCCCCTCATGTAAAGGCAGCTTTATACTCCTCCTTTTGTCCAACATAAGGCCACATACTAAGCAATCGAATAGACTCGGAACCGGTGACTAGGACGGACATTAATTCGACCAACTCTGAACACTTTTTCTTTGTTTTGCCTTTTTTTATACAAAGTCTAAAAAAAATATACTTGAAAAGACTTGTTTTGGAATGTTACACATTTTATCTAAGCCAACCAAATGGAGACGAACCCCCTTGCTTAATTCCTCTCAAAAAATTGGTTCCAAGGCACATTGAAAGCTAACACCGTGCGACAGTAAATTTTACACACAAAAAAATTTATATATTAGCGAAACCATGGGCCAAATATACAGTTGTCCACAAAATAATAGGAGTGTGATATTTTGACCAGTTTTGGCTATTTGTCTTTTGTTTATTTAATGTTTATTATTTTTTTATAAAAGCCTAGCTGGCTATACAACAAACGCCATATAAATCCAGATTTTAAACTTTGTATAAAAATTATAAAAATTTTGCAATTTTTCACCCAAATTTCAAACTTTTTAATCAGAATCTCTAGAAAAAATTCTAGTATGCAGTTTTGTAGCACATTCAATTCTAGTCTGAAGAAGTGCAAGTTTCAAGCGGCTAAAAAATTCCGTTGATTTTTGGCAATTTTTTTGCTGGCAGTGTCCTCCATATAAAAGAAAATTGTCGACATACTTTGTATGGAAAAAACGTGAAACACCTTTAACCAAAAAAAATTCTCAAAAATCAACGGAATTTTTTAGCCGCTTGAAACTTGCACTTCTTCAGACTAGAATTGAATGTGCTACAAAACTGCAAAACTGGTCAAAATATCGCACTCCTATTATTTTGTGGACAACTGTATTACCCTACGTTTTTATTTCTTTTCTCTGACGCAGATTTTTTTAAAGGACTTTGAAATTTGAAAAATAAATTTACTTCAAAAAATTATTTAAAAAATGCAATGTAGAAAAACAGTATGACTATCAAATTAAAGAGAAAATTCTGTAGAATTGAGGCCGATTAAATTTTTTGGTACATACGGACGATTAGGTATTGAAAATGTCCTTTTAACACTATCATTGAATATCCTTGAAATTTTACAATAATTATTTTCGAAAAAATTACATGTTAAGGACTAATATGCCTCCGACCACAACCTCAAATTTCATCCTTCCCACTTTAGTCGCTTAAAAAATAAAACTAATTAAAATAATATTTTCAATACCTATTTTATTATTTTATATTTTTTTTTTTTTAGTTCTACAGAATTTTTTCTTTCATTTGTTACGCATACTGTTCTTCTACATTGGAATGCATTTTTTGAATAATTTTTGGAATAAATCATATTTTTGGAACTAAAAAGTCCTTTAAAAAAATTCTGACGTCAGAGAGAAACCTAAAAACGCAGTTTTACTATATTTGGCCCATAGATTCGTGCGTGTATTGATTGCTTCATGTGTTTCGAAACCTTTTTGTTTTTGTCGCCCGGTGTAATAGCATCAGAGGCTCAATTCTGGTTATATGAAACAGTGAAGTGAAAATGTAAAATTCAATGTCAGTGAAAATTTAATTTTTGTCACTTTATCATGTCGTTATATCATTTTAAGTGACTCTCGATCATTAAAGGCTATATCATCAACATCTAGCAAGTAATTATTTAATAAATTATTGTGAGTTTAAGACAATGATATTCGTTATCACAACATGATGGTTTTGAGAAAAACGCACAACTTTTCTTTTGCACAGGCACAAAACTTTGTGAACAAAGTTTTCAGTGAACAATTTTTGACAAATTAATTAATCTTTTTTGCGAGCCTAACCTTCGATAACGAATGTGGAACAGGTTAGTATTCGATTCGAGAACTAGGCCATTCTCCAGCAAAACGGAACCTTCGTTATCCAATGTATTTTCCCTTCGTTATGAATTCGGTTACATTTCAAACATAAGGTACATTCATTTAAAATCTCCAGTATAAGTTGAGTTCTCTAACTCGCAAGAAGTTGCAAGAATTTACAGGAATTTACCAGAAAGCGTTCCCGTACTCGGTTCTCTGGCTTCTTTTGCTTTTTGACAGTTTCACAGGTTTTAACCCAGAAAAGAAACTTTCCGTGAAATGTCATCGGTCCTCTCACAAAAGAAAAACTGCAAAATTAAGCTACCAACTACAATAAATAAAATTATTTTTCCACTGCCTTCAGGCAACAGATCTACGAAGATAAAATGAGTCATCAAATGAGCTACGCGCTTAAAGGCTATATTAACTCTATAAAATTTTATTAGAAACTAGCAAACGCCCGGCTTGCTTAGCGACGCCTGATAAGAACTTTTGCATTAACCAATACAAAGATAATGTTGAAAAGCAAAAAAGGTTTGTTAAGTAAAAATTATTAGTTTAGGTCCACACGACTGCAGAGCAGAACCTCCTTACTCATGGGCCAAGAATAATAGCGCTCAGATACCATATCGTATATCTATTAATCTCCTTCGATGCTATATCCACCTATAACATATCTGCAAGTATTACAAGGTTTGCCGAGAGTGCGCAATCTTCTTCTATAATCCACAGGATAAAAGATTTTCCCGTTCAAACGGGGTCATTGATATTCCTACCATGTTCTTTCTAATTCGTCACTCTTCTTCTTTATATACCATGACCTGTTAATGTGCCTAAGATATATGTGGCGATTAAACAATTTTACGCTTCTTTTTAAGCATGCTTAAAGGATGGGGCTTTCTTAAGTCATCTAAAAAGTGAATTTGTAGAGGGGTATCTAAATAATTAGGTTCCAGAGTCATCCATGTTTTGGGAAGCCCTTCTTACCATAAAGTTAATACCCGTTAATCCAAGTCGTACGATACAGACGGATTCTCTAAATATCTCGACTCCAGCGCCATCTGTCGGCGCCATTTTTGGCAAAAGTATATAGTATGGCGGCCGCGATGGTTTAGTGGTAAGCAGTGCGCGCTTCCACTCCGCAGGGCAACGGCAAACTTCCGAGTGTATTTCTACCATGAAAAACAGCTTCTCATAAAAATACAATCGCCGTTCGGAGTCGGTGTAAAACTTTAGGTCCCTCCCCTTTGTGTGACAACATCAAGGCGCACGCCACAATTCGGAAGAGAAGCTCGGCCAAACACTAGATAACATATGTGTAAGCGCTAATCTATTGTTATTAAGTTTTATGATGCAGAGCATCCGTTGTCGTTCGGGGTAAACAAATACAAATATAAAATAGCAAGAAAGATTTTCATTTTACCATAGATTAAAGGAGATATCAACAATTTTTCTTTATTGATTTAAGGTCCCTTATGAACAATACTTTTAGTTTCCTGTTGCGGTGTAGAAGCATAAATACTACTCGGACATCCGTTCGTGAGCATCCGACATATAATCACATATCAAAGCAATGGCTCAGAGAATACTGCAAAGGTTTTTAAATTCTCCTTCGCCGTATCCAGTAATAACTCTTGTTGCAATTATATTGGTCATCATTTTCTTTACTACCAAAATTTTTTCATTATTAAGGTTAGGTGGATCAATGCACCGAAAGAAAAAAGAAATGCGCTTTAATTTTTAAATTTACATTCTATGAATGTAGTCGGCATTCGCCGTGGGAGATGCTACGAATTCTTACAGACTCTTATGATTATGCATACTTCGCATAACTTCGCACAACTTCGCATAAACTTCAAACTGTAGTTTCCTATGTACTTTGTATGTATTTTATAGGTATTCCATTACCCAGAAATTAGCAGAACTTTTAAAAACTTACGTGATCTGTTGAGTTTAGATTTTGCTTCACATTTTCTTAAGTTACACTTTTAGTGCAATGGTACAAATGGTTGTGCGAAGTTATGCGAAGTATGCATAATCAGACCCTTATCCTTTTTTAGTTTACAACAGGACATTCCATTTAGCTGTCTATGCGTAATAGCTCCAATTTCCAAGTCATGTGAGTTACGGGTCCGAAGATATAGCAAATGTACAATTTCACGGCTTGGGAAGGTGCCGCCCTCCCTTGCACAAACTTGTTTATATAGCATTTTCAGTTCAAATGAAACTTTTTTCAAATTAAATGAAACCTTTTTCAGGTTAAGCGAAACGCTTTTCAAATTAATTGAAACCTTCTTCAGATGAAGCGAAACCTTTTTCAAATGAAATGAAACCTTTTTCGGATTCAATGAAACTTTATTCAAATTAAATGAAACTTTTTTTCAGATTCAATGAAACTTTATTCAAACCAAATGAAACTTTTTTTCAAATTAAATGAAACTTTATTCAAATTAAGTATTAAACATTTTTAAATTAAGGAACAGGAAATCAACTTAACCTATTAAGAGCCGTTTGCACCATGTCTGACTAACACTAAAGGCTCTGTTATGCATACTTGGCATTGCTTGAGAGTTGTCACATAAGGAATCTGTTAAATGAGCTTCGCGTGTAAGCTGTTACCCAACGCACAGCATTGCATACGTAGAAGTCTGTTGGTTTTTGATTTCTACGTAAAAACACGTACGTAACAGAGCCTTAACTCCCAGTTACACATCACTATCGACGTTATCAACGCCATACTTATATCAGGGAGTCGATAACGCCGATTATGATGTTTAAGTGGGAGAATATTTTTACTGTTGCTACACGAATTGAAAGCTGTCAACTATTATTTTCTTAAGGGAGAAGAGGGAAATAAAGTACAAATACTCTCCCTTCTAACTCACTCGCTTAAGCGAAATGTAAAATTTGGCATTTGCGTAACAATTGTCTAATTATTTTCTTCTAACTTAAACAAACTCTATGGATTAGAGCACAGTCTAATCACGGCAACATTCAACTTCGGTTCAAGAATAATTTTGACATGTGGCATTTCTCTTTTCCTTTTCACATCATCCTTTACATGTACTCCCGAAAACAGAGATATTTGAAGTTATATAAAATGAATAAATTATATGGTTTGCCTAGGTACCAAAACCTCTCGAAAATCACAACAAACCAACCAACCTACCAAAGCCTTATTTTAAGAAATGAAGCTACCAATTTTGGTCCAATTGGACCGAAACGGCAACACTGTATTCAACATGCCTTGACCGTAAGGGAGAGCAACACGTAACAGCTAATTCAAAGTAATGCAAAAAATAAGTTTCGTTTCATTTGAATAAAGTTTCATTTAATTTGAAAAAAGTTTCATTTAATTTAAATAAAGTTTCATTGAATCTGAAAAAGGTCTCATTTAATTTAAATAAAGTTTCACTGAATCTAAAAAAGGTTTCATTTAATTTGAAAAAGGTTTCGGTTAACATGAAAAAGGTTTAATTTAATTTGAAAAAGGTTTAGCTTAATTTGAAAATGGTTTCATTTAAACTTTTTACTATAAGCGCCTACTTAAGTTTTGTCTTCACACTAAATTTCGAAGTCATGTGACTTATCGTTCCTAATATGTATATGGATACACACAGAGAAAAAACATGAGTAAATCGAACAAAGTTGACTTAGTTGAACATTTTCGTATGGAGCCCAAAAAACTTTTGCCATCCATCAAAGTACTTATACAATTTATACTCGACCGTGTAAAACAAAGTTGAGGTAATTTTTGACCTTTGTGTTTTAACTAAGTTATCTTAAACTATGTTCCCATATCAATATTATCCCAATCAAAGCTCGTTTTTTAATCACCCCGTTTACACAGGCAAATCTCAGATTATTAGCCGTCAAATTTGTTGTGCTTGTTATTCTCACATCTCAAGGAAAAGTTATGTTTCTTCTCTGTGCCACCGTGATCACGTTTTTATGCTATAATAAGCAATATAAATATATTTTAACTAAACATTTTATTAAAGATACCTTTACAAACCTATTTTCCTAGCTAGCGTACATTTTTGTGTACTTTTACATTTGGCATTTCTCCTCTTTTTTGCAAAAACAATCGATAAAACTAGGATGGACACCGAAAAGTTATCGGTTTAATCTGAGATTATTTTATAATTACAGATTAACAAGGGACGAATTTTATATGGCTAATCTCTTGTTATAATTACAGATTAGGGTGTTGAGCTCGAAAATGAGGATAATCTACTTATATGTGAACCTAGTATTAGGTATTTTTTTTCATATGGATTTCGAAACAAGTTTTTACACAGTTTACACTCGATCAGCAGAAACAAAGCTTAGTTAATTTATCAAAGTTATCTTATGTAATATGTATGTATGTATTAGCACCTAAGATACTGTAATTCAACGAAGTGTTTACAAAGCTTAAAAGGGGTAAGTTGAGTAAA
The DNA here is from genome assembly GCF_013731165.1 of Rhagoletis pomonella. NCBI lineage: Eukaryota > Metazoa > Arthropoda > Insecta > Diptera > Tephritidae > Rhagoletis > Rhagoletis pomonella. The sequence continues at coordinate 4,522 of NW_023463560.1, read as the reverse complement.
TTGTGTTAGCACCCAAGGAACGTGTTAATTTATCAAAGTATTCGATGTTAGCTTAGGTAAAGTGAAAAAGCCCTAATAAACTTGTTTAATTTAATTTTTCAAAATGGAACAATTTATGTACAATCGCTTCGGATCTTTTTGAGCAAAGGATTAAACAATGCAAGCAGCACAAGAGGTGGGTATACGAAATAAAAGTCACATTAAATATAGGTAAAATAAAAGTTTAAAATCAACACTGATTTAAATAGTTATGTATATTAGTTAGACAATTTTAACATATGGGCAAATCCTATCGTTGCGGACGTTATGTTTGGACGTTTCTTTTAACTTTTTTGCAGACAAAAATATTACAAGTTAAACATTTTTTGTGGCTTAAGGGAGGGTTTATAGGAGTACTTATGAGAACAAGATAATGGAAATTAGAATTTGAGTTAATGTCGGTGTATTTGCCTTCGAAATTTATGTTCGGACGTGACCACCAAGGTCAACCGATTTGCGCAAATTGTCATGCATGGAGAGCACAATCTACAAAAATACTTTGAAGAGAAAATAATAAAGTTTACAAAAAGTTATATAAAAGTAAATTAAAGGTTGGCTTAACTTTAAAACAATGGTATATATGACGTTGCTCGTTTTTCCGTTGAAAAAAATGATTTTTATTAAGCGATATTGTTGTATTTTATTAAAAGATATAGTGTTTAAACCAATGCTATTTAGAGCTTTGTTTCAAGAAGTAAGAGGGGCAAATCAGATTTCTCAAATAAATGTGAAAACCCTCCAGGGGTCCACGGGAGACTGGCCGGGGGTCTACGTTGGCGTGAAAAAAATATGGGGGTTCATGAGTTGTAAGTGGGGACCGCGAAAATGTATCTGGTTTCGATAGTAAAGAACCAAAATGGTTGCTTGTAGCCTCTTTATTTAACTTTAATTGTTTTGAGTGGTGTACAGTGCTTTTCACGCACTTCTGCGCTACCGAATGTAGGTTTAACACTGAGTGGGGCGTGGCGGAAATTGCTGGCGGCAGAGATTAAAGCACTTGTGTATTTTCAATGCTACAGGATAGTACGCCACCATTACCTTTGTTGAAGAGATTCTATAATGTTGAGTTCCCTGAGACTGAATACTGGTTTAATTCCATCGCTGAGACCGGACTCACACATTGAGAAATCTTCACTGATGGCTCCAAAACTGACTCTGAATCATGATCTGGGGTCTTCACTTTTCTGTTGCGGAATATGCTTCGGTCTTCCAGGCTGAGGTAATTGCAACCCTCAAAGCCAGGGACTACGTGGTGGAACATAGGTGGAGGGGAAGGAGTTTACGTGTCTGCAGTCACAACCCAGCTACACCTAAGGCATTGGCCAGCTACTTCCAAACTAGTTCGGCAATGCAAGTCTCGACTAAATTATGTTGGTAAACATAAGGAGCTTGCTTTACTCTGGTTGCCAGGTCACTCATGAGTACCTGGTAATAAGACATCTGACCATTTGGCCAGAATTGGCTCAGACCAGGCATTCCTCCGTCCGCAACCATTTTTAGCGCACTCACTACCGGCCATCGAACCAACCATTAGAAACTGGGTGAATACTTTCCTCAGCAATGACTGGGAGGCATCGAGGGGATGCAGGTGGGCAAAACTCATGTTGCCTTCAATCTCTGAATGTCTATTCAGTTTTTTTTCTCTCACTGAGCAGACGACACTGCAGACAACTTGTTGAACTGCTAACTGGTCACTTAACGTGGTACAAACACTTGACTGTGATAGGCCTAAATGACAAGTCCATTGGCCCATCTTGCCTTGAAGAAGATGAGACGGTGGAACACTTTTTGTGGTTCTCTCTTGCTTGGTTGTTTGTCATCGAATTTTCTAGACTCGTTCTTTTCTCTATTGTCAGTTTCTGAATTAAAAGTTTGGCGTAAAAAGCTTAGCCGTTTTGTTGTTTTAAGTTTTGTGTTTTAAAAATGTGAGCGATGAATATTTTTCGCCTCACTTTAAAGCTCGGAGCTTCTGGATACAACAAAAGAATGAAAAAAAACAACGTTTAAAAGTGTGGACAAAACGGTATGCGGATGATTTATGGCAGCTAGAAATTCAAACATGCCAATTTCCGGGGCATTATTAAAGGGCAAGGCAATCGAGTTTGCAAAGCGATTTGGCGGTGAAAATTTCAAGGCAAGCACAGGTTGGCCTGATAAATGGAAGCAGAGGTACTAAGCAAAAAGAGTAATTGATGAATTGTTTGTTCAAAGTAGATACTTTGTTTTATTTTAGACATTCCGTGAGCCATTAAAAGGTGTGTGGTGAGTGTATGACGTTCGTGGCTTTTACTAGAAAAGTACAATAAATGCCATATTTTTAGCGCAGAACGGGTTCGAATTTTAATGGTTTTCAGTCACTCAATTCTTATTATTTTAATTCATTGTAACTTTTACATGTGAACTTGATTTCGAATTAATATATGTATATGTTCATTATTTTAGATGTATCTTACATAATTGCGGTTTCTTACATGTCCATGCAGTATGGTAATAACCCGGGTACCCGGGCACCCGAAAAAATTTGGAGAAGTAAAAATTAAGCGCGCTTACAATTATATACCGCAAACGAACGTATGTACATAGGGAAAATCTATAAGAATCTTCAATACCAAATGGGGAAATATAATATATATTCGTATCTAAAGGTAGTAGCAATAATTTCACGATTGTAGAATTATTAAACTGTAGAGAGCTAAACAATAATAATAATAATAATTTCGTGTTTATAAAATACTAGCAGACTCGGCGACCTTCGTCCCGCCCAAAATTTTTATTTGTTTTATTGAAATTTTTGGTTCAACATTTCCACAAACAATTCCCGTTTACGATTTTTATTGGCACATTCATCTGATAAGATTATGGTTTGGTGGTCATTTGTCGCTTTAACTAACTTAAGGAAAGTGTTATATCTGTGAAGAAGTTCTTAAAATTCTCAAACTTTGCAGCATTTCATAGCACGGTTATTCGTAAAACGAAATAAATTTGAAGAATTGTTTCCTCTTCACTCCCACTCCCTGGCGGCAACGATGACCCGGTTCTATAGTGAATCTGTCCTAGAAGTATAGTTGGTGGAAATTTCAAAATGGGTGGGAATCATTGTTCTACAGAAATGCAATATATATATATACTTATTTCAGACGAAATACCTTAAAAGCTTGAACGCATAATAATATTGGAAAATCACATTCATTGGGCCAACCGTAACACAGGAGAATTCGATATACTCAATGGTGCAACAGGTCGATTTAATCTGACCTTAACGGCACCTTTTCTCACTTGGCTATTTTTAGTAATAACTCGACTCCAGCGCCACTTGGCAGCACGTTTTTGCAATAGTATTGCTCTTACCATTACCAATACATATTTAAAATATTAGCCAAATCGAGTCATAGATAAGGTTTTTAGTAATAACTCAACTACAGCGCAACTGGCGGATTGATAAATACATTCAAAGATAGCTAAAAGTCGGTACGTTTGTAGGCCTCGCGCCCCCCTTTTCAAATAGCCACAATTTGCTCCATACAAATCTCCATACGAAGTTCCAGTACTCTACCATGAATACTTTCAGAGATATGCAGTATAAAATTTTTCTAATTATTTATATTTAAATTATTTTTCTCATAGAGCATGCGATTAATTTCGTATATCTCCATACCAAGTTGCAGAATTCTATCGTGAACACTTCCAGAGATACATAGTATGAAAAATTTGGTTTGTATGGGAGGTGCCACGTTTCCTTTTTTTCTCCAAGAGTATGCGATTGGTTTCGTATATCTCCATACCAAGTTCCAGAACTCTACCATGAACACTTTCAGAGATATGTAGCATGATAAATTCGGTTTGTATGGGAGGTTCCACGCCCCTTTTTTCAATAGCTCAAATTTTTCTCCAAGAGTATGCGATTGGTTTCGTTTGTCTCCATACGAAGTTCCAGAACTCTATCATGAACACTTCCAGAGATATGGAGTTTGAAAAAATACGGTTTGTATTGGAAGTGCCACGCCTCCTTTACATATAGAACTTTTTTTAGCCGTAATCAATCCTTGAACACGTGCGGCAGATGGCTGAAGTTTTAAAATAATTGGTTCAGCCGTTCTTGAGCTTTGTGAACACTTAAAAAACGGCTTTCAAAATATACATATATTAGTATATATATATTATATATCAGTACTATATTTTGGCTGTATCTGTTGTATCTGATTGCCGGGAAAAAAACTTGTCCCTTGATATGGTGGTTGCTCAAAGCTATTTATATTCGAAATTGCATGAAAATTCGAAAACAGGATCCTATAAGCTTATCTAGGCAAAAAGCTACCTACGTACAAAATTCTAATCAAATCGGACCATAGATAAGATTTTTCGAATAGATCGGTCCCTGGCCCACTTCTCAGAAAAAAGGATATTATATGCTAATCTAGGCAAAAAGCTAACTACGCACCAAATTTTAAGCAAATCGGACCATAAATACGATTTTTCCGAATAG
>NW_023463559.1:389-13448 GCF_013731165.1 Rhagoletis pomonella | reverse complement strand
TTTTTAATTTGCTAGTTTATTAGGTCTTTGCAGTTATTGAACTTAATGTTTTATTATAATATGGCTTCTCAATTAAAAAGGCGTGCGAAATCCGAAGCCTTATCCTTACTAGCGTCAATAAATGATTCATTAAAAAAAAAAATTCAGATGAGGTAGCAAAACTTTTCTCGTGGAAGGGAACTGGTACCAAAAGCAGCGCTATTGGTTTGGCAACGACTGCGGCAATAAGCAGTACGGATCATAATATTATTGATTACCACTTTTTACTTAATTAAATTTTCCGGTTTCCAATGGAGTTTAATCTTTCACTTTATTTTCTTAGGTGCTTTTCGTCAAAAATTTAACTCCCACGAAGAAGTTTTTATTTCCGTTTCAAAGAAGCACTTCCAACATGCACACGACCGGCAAAAAAAATTGGCAGCCTATCGGCAAAAAAGATAGAAAATAAATTCAGCAACTTTATAATATATATTAAACCCCTCTTATTTAATTGTTAATTTGTTAATAGATAGTTTGTTAATATTTATTTATCTGAAAATATCTTCACATATACAGTGCCGGGAAAAAATATTGGCACAGAGAATTTTTCGCCATGAATGCAAAGTTTTTTATTCTGATTTCTTCTCTAATTGTTTTTTATAAAAATATAGTTAGTATGAAGTTCTACTTTCAAATCAGATTTTTTAGAAAAATTTTAAGTATGCAGTTTTATAGCTCATTTAATTTTAGTATAACAAAGTACACGCTTGAATAGCTAGAAAACCTCTTTGTTTTTTGACAATTTTTTATACTCAGTTCCTTCCATACAAAAAAAAAAATGTCGCACATAATTTGCATGGAAGAAACTGCGTGAAAAAATTGCCAAAAATCAACGCGGTTTTCTGGCAACTTTAAGCTTGCACTATGTTATACTAAAATATAATGGGATATAAAACTGCATACTTAGAATTTTTCTCAAAAATCTGATTTGAAAGTACTAACTATATTTAAAAAAAATAATGTGCGAAAAGAAATTCAAGTAAAAAACTTTGCATACATTGCGAAAAATTCTCTGTGCCAATACTTTGATCCGGCACTATAAATATTTATTAATTATAATTCCATTTAATAAAAGAACTACAATAATTTGAATTAATTAATTGCCTTTATTTTTAGCATTCAAAAACAGTAGATAAAGCAGTGTAAAAAAAAGCTTTTTAACGTAAATTAATCGTTTACGAGACTCGTTTAAAATTAAAAAACGGACGTAAAAATATTCGCATACGAATGCTTTTTCGATCCGTTTACGTTCGTAGGCGATGCACAATTTAAAGCGAAAAAGTGCTCGAAAAAGAGTCGTAAACGGCTATCATAAACGATTTTTAATCCGGTTTTTCTTCGAGAAAATATCCAATTACGAGCTTGTTTACGATGATTTTGCTGGCTGGGATTCTCATAAAAAAATTTAAGATTATCGTTAATTTCTTCATGATCCGATGATCAGAGTTAAACCAAATTAATATTGGACCACTTCACATTAGGTCAAATGATTACTTTTTCTGTGCGAAATTAATAGCAGCTAAAATATTGCATTATTTTAATGTAAAAAGATGGCAAACGTTAAAATAAGCGGAAAGGCAGTAAATAAAATGTTAAACAGACTTGGCTTTCGTAAAACAGACTTTACTGCTTTTTTTGTATGTTCAAATGATGAGTATATGTAATATGTGTTTAGATAGTACTCAAAAACATTGTCCAATTAGCTTGGTTTTGACACAAGTAATTTTCTTACCATACTCAACCCCCTCCCATTTAAAATGAGCTATATACATAATAAAATAAGTATGGTCACATGTACATAAATAGTTTCTTCTAGCGATTAGTTATGGCATTATCGAAATTCCTAAATTAAAAAAAGAAAAATATTTACTACATGTCTCGCAGATATGTATGGCTTGAGGAGAGATTCCTAAAGCAGTTAGTCTTCATAAAACACTTCATTTTCACTTCGGGTTTCAGTATTTCCAAATGCTCCACCGATATTATTTATATTCAAATGCTGCTTTGTGACACATTTACCAAAAATCGCTGGTAACTTCCTGAAAAGAATACGAATGTTTGTGAAACTAATTTGTTAAAAGAATGTTCAAAGCTCTATTCACTTTGTGTAAAAAAAAATCGAAATTTCAGTCCGTAAGTTCTCTCAAGGATTTGCCTTTTTGCGAAGGCGCTACATAGCCTACATAGCTACGCTACAGAAGAGTAAATGTAATCCAAATTGAGGCTGCTATTTTTTTGCTATCACATATGTCCATTTTCACTATTTATCACCATTGAAATAAATTATTTATCACCAAAAAATTTTGGAGATATTTTTGGAAATAGCTAACAACTCGGAAAAAGCTTAGCTATCATATTTTAGCACTTTAGCGATAGCGAAAGTTAGAATCCAGCTTTTTTTTTTTTTGATTTCGAAAAGAACCTCATCAGCAAGAAACGCTATGTTTTCAGATCTAAATATTTTAGCATCCTTTCCAAATTGTTTCCCATAATTTTCGTATTTATTTGATAAATAATTGCAAAAAATACGCGTATTTTCTTCCAAAAGTTTCAGGGCCTTTCACAAATATCAGCAGCACCAAATTTTTTTTTCAACATGGCGGACAACCGAAAAGGGCTTTTCTTTTTTCGAACATCCAATCAGCCAAACTTCAAACAACTTGCCTTTTGTGATAGCATGATAGCCCAGAAAAAACCGTTTTTCTTGAAAACGGCTAAAAACGGCGGCTTAAGTAAAATAAGATCAACTCATTACATCCCAGTTTATCCATTTCCATTTCCATTTTGTTTGCCGAAAGTTAACAAAATTGTAAAAGCTTACATAAAATCATAAATGGCAATAAATCCGAAAATTTTTGAGGTTATGCAAATAAGTCAGTTTTTTTGCAAACTAATGATAAAAAGTCACTTTTTTAAATTGGGACATAGGTTCTCACTTAGATATAGTTTTGTGCCCCATTTCAAATTTTCCTTTAGTTATTCTAACTTTACAAAAACAATGCACTTGAAATTTACAAAATAAACCGGTTGCGCAAACAACGTATCAATGACGTTTTGAAAGTGTAACTTTGGTTTATTGCTGTATAACGGTGTTTTTCATTTTACAAAAACTAAGTGAAGTTTCTGTTATTTTGGGGTATTCCCTACAGAATGGCAACAAAAAATAATGTAAAACTGCCTTTACGAAATTGGACTTTCGCACAGCCAAATGTATCATTTGACCTAATGTGCACTTGTGAGGTAATAACTTTCCTTAAAAAAAAGAATTATAGAAATCGGTGAACGTGATCCAAAGTTATGCGGTAATATACATAAAAAAATATTCCGACGAATCCTCCTTTTTGTGAAGTCGGTTAAAAATATCAAAATCTCTTTATGATAATAGAAATAACTATTGTGCCAAGAAGATGAGGTGGGTAGTAGACCCGCCTTTGCAAGAATTATATATGTTGAGAGACGAACACCTGAGTTCTTTGACACCCAACAATCTTAGGTTTATTCATAAATCCTCCAGATTTAAAATATATTAGTCGAATTGCTGTTTTCTGCAAGTGTTGTTTTCGTGTCTGATTTCAATAAAAAACAAGTAAGAGCAGCGCTGTCTTCGGCTATGCCGAAGGCTTCATACCTTTCATGAACATCTGCAAATTTTACTTTGACAGATTACTGCTTTTGAATACATCTGCATACATCGATAGAGGAGTTACATACTTATATAAAAAATCGCATCTAAACAATCAGAGGTATGGAAGATATACTTTATATGGCACCAATCTAAGTGATTTTCACTGCTATGTGATCGGTATGTAAACCGGTAACACAATTTATTGGGTTTAGTTTCCTACATAAAGAAGATATATCGCAAAAACTGGTATCTGAACAATCAGAGGTATAGGAGATAAAGCTTATACAGCATAGATTTTGACGATTTTCTCAGTAGACTTTGTATTATTATTTATAAAATAGCTTACGAAATTAATCGGTTTTAGCTGTTCAAATAAAGGAGTTTTACAGTAAAATCCCATATCTGAACAATCAGATGTATGGAAGATACATATATGTTATAGTCACCCGATCCTTGTTATTTTCACTGTAAGTATTCCGTTGATAATGAGCAAAAATGGTGCGAAATTTCATGTTCCTAGCTGCATAAATGGAGGAGTTATGATAAAAGACCTCATATCTGAACAATCAGTTGTATGGGGGCTACAGGTTATAGTGACCCGATCTTTGTTATTTTCACTGTAAGTCTTCTGTTGATAATTAGTGAAAACAGCGCGATATTTCATGGTCCTAGCTACATAAATGGATGAATTATAACGAAAAATCTCATATCTGAACAATCAGTTGTAGGGGAGCTATAGGTTATAGTTACCCGATCTTTTTAATTTTCACCGTAAGTTTTCTGTTAATAATTATTGAAAACGGTGCGGAATTTCATGTTCCTAGCTATATAAATGGAGGAGTTATAACGAAAAATTTTATATCTGAACAATCAGTTGTATGGGAACTATAGGTTATAGTGACCCGATCTTTGTAATTTTCACTGTAAGTATTCTGTTGATAATGGGTGCAAGTACTGCAAAATTTCATGTTCGTAGCTGCATAAATGCAGAAGTTATAACGAAAAATCTCATATCTGAACAATCAGTTGTATGGGAGCTATATGTTATAGTGGTCCGATTCTTCCGGTTCCGACAAATGATTAATACATTATAAAAATACACCCACCTACCAAATTTGATCCGGATATCTCGAAAACTGAGAGACTAGATTGCATACAAACAGACAGACAGACGGACAGACGGACAGACGGACAGACGGACAGACGGACATGGCTAAATCAACTCAGCTCGACGTTCTGATCATATAAGTATACATTTTAATGGGTCTATCTCTTTTTGTTCTGGTACTTACAAACATCGGACCAAAGTTATAATACCATTTCATGCTCATGAAAGGTATAAAAACAAAGGTGCAACCCATTTTAATAGGTTAAAAGTTCTTTTAATATTTATTTTAATTGGTAAAATTCCCGGCCGCCTGTCATCGCCATCTTAATTGGTACGTTTTGGCTAGCGGCTGATAGGCTTATTTCATTAAATAAGTGAGCAATTAAAAGCAGTTGGTTGGTGTTATTGTTTAAAGTTTTTGCATTATAATATATTTGAAATATTTTTGTCTATCAATATATTTAAATATCGTCAGCTTAAGTTTAATCTTTCTGCTACCACCTCCCTCTGGCCATATATATGTACTTGCATACATATATGTGAATAAGATCGCAATCGTCATTTGGAAAAAAACTAGGGCACGCTATTCATACCTGATTCGCGTAACGCGTTCGTCATTCGCACGCTCAAAATTTAATACCATTGAATCCCAGCAAAACGCCCTGCCACACCAAAAAACTTTTTCATGCACACTCACACCGATGCCGAAATAACGGAAAAAGGCAGATTAAAAACCGTGTAAAGAGAAAAATTTGAACAAATCTTACAAAGTAAAAAACTGGTTTCAATTTCACTTATGGCGTTTTCGTTTCTACCAAAAAAGGTTACCTTCTCTTTGCCCTCTTCATACAAATACTAAGAAAAGGGCAATAGGAAGGCAGCATTTTTTGTAGAAACGAAAACGCCATTACATAAATATAATTTTTCTGCCCGCGCTTAACCCACCCCTGCTGAAATGTGTACATCGCACTTTCGTATGCCCACACGTGGGTGCTTTGTCGTGCTGTTTATTTTATTATCTCTTAGCAACAGGTTCGGAAGAGCTAGAAAACACAGCAATAAGTACAGATAAAAATAAAAACAACGATGAGGCCAAGGCACATTGAATAGGTAGCAGCAGCAGGGTTGCAATTTTGATTTGTTTTCTTTTGAAGTGGTCCATGAATTGTCATTTTTATTTACATTGTACCCTGCAGTGTAAAATTTGGTATATCTTTTTTGATATTTAAGAGTATAAAAACAAAAACAAAATAGACGCAGCTCGCTATTTTTGCACTAATGCTATTACCTATTTAATATGAACTTAGGATAGAAACACTAGAACACTTGATAGACGTCCACTTGCCTGGGTGTGACAACAAGGAGATATAGGCACTCTCGTGACAGAAACCTCTAACACCCATAGGCAGGGCAGTCCAGTTGATAAAATAATCACAGAGGATAAAGTAGATTGTGCTAACAGATCCTTTCAACCCTATAAATCTCACAACAAATTTGTGTTATTGACAATATTTTGCTTCAAGTTCGCATAGTTACATCGATGAGGGAATGAACAACGAAATGCTCAAAGACACTCATCTTCTATCATCGGTCGTGCGAGGTTGGTTTTGTGAAAAAGTGTGCCAGTTTACAAATTCGAGCAGCATAATTAAAAATACATTGTGTGTTAATTGTTGTTTGTGCAAGTGTTGTATGAGTTACATGTAAATGTAATTGTTTAATGTAAAGGCATTCGTTCCTTGAAAAACTAAGCATTTTGTAAAGTAAAAGAAAAAAAAAATAATCAAAAAAATATATAAAGAAATACAAAAAAAAAAAATAAATTAAAAAAAATAAAGGACAAAATATTTAAAAGTCACTAAGTGCTTTATTCGGACATCTCGAGTAAGGTGAGTCAAAGGTGGTGGTAACTGGCTGCGGCCAAAATGCAAAGTGACGCTTCGGCGTCGGACACTGGGGGGACAAACCTGGAGCTGAACACATCTCCAGGGGCGGACTGGTTTGAGGTTGGAAGAAATGGGAAACAAGCGGCTAACATTAGGAAAAGGCAAAAATCTAAAGTAGCTAAGGTTGACAAGGCAGGAAGAAATTCCGAAACTGACGATGACTGTACCAAACAGACAGAAAATTCTAGCAAAACCAAAAAAACTAAAACTGAAAGTAATAACGGCATGTTTATCCCGTTACAAGGGATGCTTGTTAAAAAAGGCACATACGTGAAAAATGCGCAAATAAATCTAACGGACAATGCGGACAAAATCAGCGAAAGCAGTGAAAATGCAAATCACAAAAAACCGGACAGTGAAAAAATAGATACAACAGAAAGTAGCGGTGCGAATAAAGAAAAGAGCGAAAATGAAAACACCAACAGTGTGCGCTACACAAATAGGCACAAGTGCGATTTTTGAGTACTAGTGGACACTTCTAAATCTACAATGATCGAAAACGACAAAATGCGAAATGGTCTCTTCCTGTGGGACAAAATAAAAAACTTTAATATTTTAGGAATAAAAAAAATAAAAGCAATAGGTAGGTCGCTTTATAAAATTTTTTTTGAAAATTTCGAAGCAGCAAACAAATGCATAGACAACCCGGACTTACTCAAAAATAATATGAGACCGTTCATACCCAAAAGCATGGTGGAAACCACCGGAGTAGCGAGGCAAATTCCACTTAATTTCACGGAACAGGAAATAAAGAACAATATAGTTTCAGACATACCGATCACATCAATTACAAGGATTACCAGAAGAGACCCTAATGACAAAGAAAAATTCATCCCGACGTACTCTGTAAAGATAGCCTTTGAAGGTAACGAGATACCAGAATCAATTGAAATATTCTATGTAAAGATAAAAATTGTCCATTATATCCCAAGAATTAGACACTGCTATAACTGCGGAAGATTAGGCCACACCAAAATGGCGTGCAAAGCAGCAAACAGATGTATAGTTTGTGGTAAAGCAGAGGGCTGCAATAGCAAATGTAACCAGAACACAAAATCATGCATACTATGTGGAGGCGATACCCACAACTCACTCGAAAGTAGCAAATGCTCCGTATGGGCAAAAGAAAAAAAGGTAGTAGAAATAATGACCATTAAAAAGGTATCAAAATCAGAGGCAATAGGGATGTACAATCTCAACAATAATAACAGATTCTCTGCTTTAGACGATTTTGAAGGGAACTTCCCTCATTTAGATACAAAAAAAACAGTAATGATCAATAACGACGAAGTGGTTAACAAAAAACTCACTACTACCAAATACAATCAAGTTGTAAAGAAAAATATTCCACAAGTATCCGCACCACCAAAGCCAACCTACAACGCCCCGAGAGTTAAAGCAAGCATACAGCCTGTATATGAAATGGCGAACTGGAGTAAGGTAACAGAGATAGAGAGGCTAGTAAATCTTCTAATAAAAAGGTATAACATTGATATAAATGACCCATTAGTCAACCTTATTCAAAATATAGGCAAAGTACACATACAAGACAAAATTTCAATTAGCAATGATGACCAGTTCGATAAAAATATTACAATATAACATACAAAGCTTAAAAAGCAATAAAAACTATGTAGACCTTTTTAATAGTAACAACAACATTGATATAGTATGCCTTCAGGAGATTTTCTCACATGACAACCAAACAACAATTCATAACCTATTCAACTTCAACTTGCTTAGAAAAACCAGAACCGACGGCTACGGTGGTGTAGGAATCGGATTCAGAAAAGGTATTAAATTCACTAAAATCAAATTTGTCTCCACTTTTGACATCCTTATAGCTAAAACCACTAATTTAATCAGAAACATAACAATTTGTAATATATATTTCCCTCCCAACATCAACACTACTATTTTCACTAACGAACTAAATCGTGTACTTATCGCACTAAACAATCACGAAAACGTTATTCTTGCTGGCGATCTCAATGCTAGACATCAGGCATGGGGAGACAGAATATGCAACTCCAAAGGAAGCATCATTATCAACGAAATCAGCTATACAAACCTTCAATGCATCAACACCGGAACTATTACCCACCGTACCGGAAACAGTGCCGGGTCTGTAATAGACATAACGTTCACAAATATTAATAGCAGTTTGATAAAATGGCAATGTCACCAAGTACATCTAGGAGGCAGCAAGCATTTTCCTATCACCATAGAGATAACAAACACCGGAAAGAAACCCAACTTCTTTATCCCCAAGAAACAGCTGGCTAGGGAGTTAGCGCAGGTAAGCTTTGATGATCTAGAAAATTTCACAAATGTGATTGACAATGTCAAGAATAAAATAAAAATTGATTTAAATAAGGCTAATCGCACTCCTAAAGAATGGTGGAGCGAGGAACTCAATAAACACTACAGACTACACGTGGCAAAACGAAAAAAAGCAAATCATACTAACCGCATAGAAGATATGGAGGAATCAATTAAGGCAACCGGTGACTGGAAAGACGCAGTGAAGAAAGCAAAAAAATCTAGCTATAACAATAAAATAGAAGAAATCAATGCTAACCCTAATTCCAAAAATGCATGGAATTTCATAAGAAATGTCAAAGGAAATAAAAGGCCATTGCACAACTGGGCAGCCGAAGACGACCGCAACTATTTAGAAATTATAAAAGAACAAGCGGAACAAGCTAGCAATCACAATATCACGTGTTGTCCATCATTCCACGCGTCTCCAAGCGCGTCAAACGGGAGCATTGATTTCTCATACATGAAATTTGAAAAATTACTAGCGAAGAAAAAATCAACAGCTGGGGGGCTCGACAGGGTCACATTCAATATCCTAAAGCAACTGTCTACCGAGGCGAAGCAAAATTTACTAACATCCTTGAGAGAACACTTTCACAGCAACAGAGTCCTAAATGCCTGGAGATTAATAAAAGTAATACCAATCCCCAAAGCAAATAAGAGCACAGATGACATAAACAACTATAGACCCAAGAATGATAGAATACAAGATTGCGCCGATCAGAGAGGATTTTTGAGAATAACTTTTGTGTGACGTCACACTGGTGCAATTGCGAGAGAGAAATGCCAAAACGTGAGCAAGAATGGAAGAAGAAGGAAAAATGTTGCAAGGAAAACGTAAACAAGTTGCACAAGTGTGACGTCATGCAAACCACGATTCTGTCAAATTCGTTAAGAGAGGAATAGCGGTCCGAGATCGGCGCAACCTTTGTATTCTCTCAATCGTGCTATAGACCAATTTCACTAATATCAGTAGTAGCCAAAAGCATAAATATGATGGTTAAGGAATCGCTGAACGATTTCATAGAAACTAACAAAAAGTTACCCAACAATAGCTATGCTTACCGTAAACTAAGATCAGCGACGATGTGCATCAATGAGATGCTTCATCTAGTCGCGGATAAAAAGAACAGTAGAAACTTTGTTTTTATATGTTTTTTAGATATGTCGGATGCCTACAACAGAGTTGACTTAGTAGCACTTTACAATATTCTATTACAGACTAACATAGAAACATCAATAGCAAACTGGACGTATAACTTTTTCTCCAAAAGGACTCTTACCTTAGGAAAACATGCCGTAGAAATACACTCAGGCTTACCTCAAGGTAGCTGTTTATCTCCAACATTATTTAATATATATACAGCCCAACTACACGAAATCAACAATCCTCACACGCACCTATTTCAATTCGCTGACGACCTAGCCATAGTATCCACAAACTCAAACAAAACAGCAGCAGTTCAAAATTTACAAGATAAAATAGCAGAATTACAGGTAAAGTGTCATAACTTAAATCTAAAGTTCAACTTAGAAAAGACAAAATTCATGTATATGTCCGCAAATAACCGACAACAGTTCAACATATCAATCAACAGCACAAACTTGGAACAAGTCCAATGCTTTAAGTGGTTAGGAAGAACCATCAGCGCAAACTCAACGGTCAAGGTACATATTAGCAACATTAAAAAAGCTGTAACTCCAGGTAAAAACCTCATTTCGAAATTAACATCAATTAAAGCAGGAATCTCCCCTAAAACCTCAATAAATCTGTTTAAAGCATTCGTCCGGTCCAAAGCTGAATATGCCAGCACCAGTTACGCCAATGCACCAAAAGGTTACAACAAGCAACTTCAAACGAGCGTTAATGAAACGCTACGGAGATGTCTAGGAGTACCACCTAACACCCCAACACTTATGCGATACGCGCTAGCCTGCGAACTCCCACCTCTATCTAGAGCAGTGTGGCTGACAGCTAAAGAACTGGTCAAACAATGGTTCCTCAACCCGGCATTAAGAACCCAATTACAAGACAAACCGGCCATAAATTCAAGCTATAGTAGAACATATGAAAAATTCAAAGTAACCATAAACAACATAGACACAAATGTTGCCTTTAATAGACATAACAATATTACCCTTTTTCAATCTGAATTATCGAACTCAAAAAAAAATTTCTCCTCCACACAACTTAGAGCAATTTATAACCAAAAAATCAACACTTTGAAGGATGATGGCTACTACATATATGCGACTGATGCATCGGTGATGGCAAATAAAGTTGGATGTGCAGTGTACGTGGAAACAACCAATGTCTCATACCTTTTTAACATAGACGGAAATTTTACCTCAACCTACGGTGAGCTAGTTGCACTATCTCAGGCAGCTACAATAGCAAGCAACAGCGGGAACAAAAAGATAGCAATTTTCACAGACAGCCAGGCAGCAATCAAAGCCCTCGACAATCACACCACACAGAACTTCCTTGTGGCAGAAATTCACAACAAACTACACAGATCCAACATAGAAAACATAATGATAGTATGGACACCCAGTCATGTTGGGATAACTATAAACGAAAAAGCCGACATTGCTGCAAAAACTGCAATTGATTTCGGTAAATCTCTCTCTCCTAAATTAAGCCCAAATGAAGCACTCCTAAAAATAAGCACCAGACTGTGGACTGAAACCAAAGACGAATTTAACAACAAACTACCAAACTGGGACCCTGACATTGCGGAATTTTGTACATTGAAAATAAACAATCCGTGGTTTAAAAACAAAAAACTGAACTTAGAAGCATACGACATAAAACTATTTAACAGAATTGCAACAGGACATACATACGGTAATACGTACTTAAACAAATTTCAACATTACAGGTCAGATACCTGTAATACGTGCAACACTAAGGAAACGGCGGAACACCTTATATTCGACTGCAGTGCTTACAGCACTCTAAGAATAGAGTATACGCTTTTCCAAACGTACCACAACTTCAAACAAATTCTGCTTTCAAAAAATCCCACCATTTACAAACAACTTATTGACTTCCTACACAGAAGTGGGCTGGATAAAGCACTATAGTGAAAAAAAAAGGTAAATGAGAAAAAAAAAAAAAAAATATAAGCACCCAACACATAAGAATGAAGAAAAGAAAAAAATAAAAAATAAAAAATAAATCATGGGAAAAAATATATATATATGTATGCAAATACTAAGTACATAGAGAAAAAAAATATATATATAAATAGATTATAACTAAACTTTTTGTTTAATCGATTAATTAGTCAATTTTTAAAATTTGAATTTGTGTTTACAGCTCAGTTGTATCGTCTTTTGTGTCGTTCAGTGTTCCGTCTCTAATTGTCAAAAACAAATAAATAAATACGAACGAAATCATCTGTCAAACCAACCTCCACCACTTCTAAATCAACCTCCACAAAGCAAATAAGATAAAACAAATCACACAATTTCGTTTACACCGATGAGGACATCTACATCAACAAATAAAGGAAAAACTGTGACTGAAGGATAAACACCACGTTTTACAAACCTGGCACTTGAGGTTATACACCTTGCCATTTAGGGGACCAATCGATTAGGTTCCTATAGCCAAAAAAAAAAAAAATGCTCAAAGAGGCGTTGATTTAGTTTGAAGGCATGTGTTTGCTCATGTGAGACATTTTGTTGTGCAATTTGGGTATGCTGAGCAATGTACGATGGATGAAGTCGATAATTGGAGCGGGGACGAGAATAAGATCGAAAATATTTTAATCAATAAGTTAAAAAAACGTTAAGTTTTGTCCCCCGCAAGCGACCGTTTATGACACGTTTCGACATCAACGATCGAATTGGGGTCGTTCTCAACTTCGATGCTCTTTGACGAAGAAATTGTTTCTTTCAACCTGCTTAAATTCCATATAAATAAAAAATATTGTGTCATATGTTAACGAAACGCATGTTCGAGGGCCCCTAACTTCCAAATTTTTGCCTAGATATTGAAATATATTACCACG
>NW_023463559.1:0-289 GCF_013731165.1 Rhagoletis pomonella | reverse complement strand
AAGGTTTTTCCTATATATATACTGTATAACAAATTATACTCCCAACGCTAACAAAATAATTAGTAAATTGATTTAAAAAGTGGATATGTGGATCATCCGGTTCTGTATCAAGTTATTCTCTCTATGTTCAAAGCACTTCCATTTAAAAAGGGTAAAAACCTGGCAGCAGTTGACAATGAGCAAAAATGGATTGAACGGAAACTATAAATAAATTTATAGTGCAATTGTTTATTACATTGTCGTTATTAACCGACTTCCAAAAAAGGAGGATGTTATCAGTTCGTCGGAA
>NW_023463558.1:0-13449 GCF_013731165.1 Rhagoletis pomonella | reverse complement strand
AAAAAAACCTCTACGTAATAAAATTAAAAAGAAAACTCTTGCAACTTGAACTCTACATAGCACGTTGTAGTTATCGTCGAAATATAAAAAAAAAGTCCATTCAAACTTCTAAATAAATGCGTCAGTTTTCATTGGACTCAAGTTTATGCTTCTTTGCTTTCAAAAAACAACAAATATGCGTAAAGTGAACCCACAATATACAAAGCAGGTACAATTTTTTTAAAGAATACGCCATTTTTAACCGACTTCACAAGAAGGAGAAGGTGGTCAGTTCGTCGGAATATTTATTTTTATTTTTTATTTTTATGTATGTTACCACGTTAACCGATTTCTTTAATTCTTTTTTTTTTAAAGGAAAGGTGTTACCTCACAGGTGGTCCCATACTAATTCGGTTTAAATCCGATCATTGGATCATGAAGAATTTAACGATAATTTTAAATTTTTTTTTATGAGAATTGAAGTCGGTTTTATTTTTTGCTTAAAAATTACTTGTTACACAAACAAAGAACAAAAAGCGCATGCTTGAACAATCGTGTGATAAGTTTGGGGCAATTATTGTCACTAAAATGCTTTTCGCCAACTTGCGGCAATCGAAATTGTATAAAAACAGGCAACCATGTGACTGTAGAGAATTTGATTAGGACAATTTTTTATATTGGGCTCCAATACAGTACAATAAAAATTGTTCCAGATTGGTGCATTTGTATTTTCAATTCATGCTGGGTGAAAGAGTTCAAAATTCGAAATAAAGTTTAATACGATTTTTCATGATTTTAGGGCAAATAAGCACCTGAAAATTTAAGAGCAAAGTGTGATTTTCGAGGAAACCGGCTGACACTTTTTTTTCAAATCTTTCTAGATTTTTCAAAAATCAATATTTTTCAATTCCGTTTTTTGATTGTAGAAGTGTTTTTGATTCTTGAAAATTTTAAAAGTTTTGAAAATTGATTTGCAAAAATCAAAAGACTAAATTTTCTCAAAAATCATAATTTTTTATTTTCTTGAAAATTTGTTTATAGTTACTAGTTTAAAAAGAGAACTTTTTCCAATAGGTTTGATGCCCGCTAAATCGTCTCGAAAGTCGTAAGAATTTTTTTGCCAGAAAATAAGAAGACTTAGTATTATTTATATATACATTTTGTTATTTGATCTGAGTAGTATTTTTCATGCTATTCCTTTGCAAATTTAAAAATTTAAAAAACTTTCAAATTAACGAAATGGAAGAAATTTATTGAAAAAACAAATAACTCGATTTTCTCAAAATCATAATTTTTTCTTCTCTTAAAATTTTATTTAAAGTATATGCGCTTTTGCGTACGATTACGGTTCTTATTATTTTTACCGAGTTACTACAAAAATATTTTCAAAAATGAAGAAAATATGGTATTGCGAAAATCGAGTTCTTAGATTTTTCAAAAAGATTCCACCGTTATATTAATTTTCAAGTTTGTGAAGAAAGAGTATGAAAAATGGAGATCAAAAAAAGAATGTAATTATGAATAATATATGGCGCTACATTAGCCAAAATACTGAGTCTTTTAAATTTCAGAAAGAATATTCTTGCGATTTTCGGGGCGTTTTAGCGGGCCCGAACCTATTGTAAAAAGTTCTCTTTTTTATCGAGTAACCAGAAACATATTTTCAAGAAAATAAAAAATTATGGTTCTGAGAAAATTGAGTCTTTTGATTTTTCCAAAAACGGACGCCATTTTGTTAATTTTCAAATTTCCAAGCATGCAAATATAGAGCATCAAAAATACTTCTACAATCAAGAAACCAAATTGAAAAACATTGATTTTTGAAAAAACTATGTAGAGAGATTTGAAAAAAAATGCTCAGCCATTTTTCTCTCGTAACTCAGCAAATTTTTTTTTCGCAAAACAAGAAAACATGAAAAATCGTATTAAACTTGATTACGAATTTCGAACCCACTCACCCTACATGAATCGAAATACAATCAGCCATTAACATTTTTTTTTAATTTCCTATACAAAGGTATGTAATTTTTTGTATTTTAATTAGCTACACATACATTTTTTATTTTTTTTTCAAAAACAACTATTCTGATGAAGATTTTTTTGTAACCCAAGTTCCCAAAAAAGGTCGCCGCTTTTCAGTTATGTATAAGCAACCGCGTTTATTCGGAGGCATTGCCTATCGCGGATGCAAAACTCAAATATTTAAAAAAAAATTTGTAAGGCTTTGGTTATTCCAAAAGAATATCTGTGGACATTTGAAAAACAACTTAAGTCTATCTTTCACGGACAAAGAAAATATCATATGCCGGCAAAGCTCTTTTTACCATCAGAGCAATCAATTTTATTTAAATTTACACATTAGGTTGTTGAAAACAGAAACATTTTTATAGGTTGTGATAAAATAATTTAACATTTCTTTCGAATTGCAACGGTTTTCTCTTTTGACGGTAAAATATGTTTTGTCAACATATGCTATTTTGTATGTCCGTGAAAGACACACTTAAGCTATTTTGTCAAATATCCACAGATATCGTCCTTTTTATAAAAATTTCAAGGACAAGAGTAAGGTTCGTGATGCCTAAACCCAACTTTTCAGAAGTTGGTTATAATTTCCTAAATAAATATGTATATATTGAATTTATTGATCCTCAATGAATGGGATTATTTTTTCGTTATTTTTTTGTTCCAGAAAGATGAATGTGCTAAATCTCAGCGAATGAAAGAGGTGCAAATACATAAACTATGTCAGATGAAAAGGCAAAATGAATAAGTCATTTTCAAGTAACGAGTTTACGAGAGCATTAAACTTTAAAAAACTTGACTTCCCAATATTTTAATTTTTACAAATTCATGTTTCTGGCATAAGGGCGACGATATACTTGTATAATACAAAATGCATATGATTGACCGACTTCATACACTGAGAAAAGAGTTTATTCACATCAACTTAACATTTTTTTCGAACACAAAATGTGGTAACTACTGAGTACTTTCGCTCACTTTAACTCAGTTTTCAATTTGGTCGCAGTTTTGTACCAATCTCGTATAAGTAATATGCTATAATCTCCCGAACAACTTTGAGCCAAAAATTATTAATGACGGTGCACAATTTCATTTCGAAAATCTTCGGACACCCAGCTATCCAATCAGTTACATTAAAACTTTAGTAGGCCCAGCTAGGTTTAATTTTTTTTTTAGGTTTTAAAAGAAAAAATACACAATAATATCAAATTTTTAAGTTCTTCTCTAGAAAGGAATCAATATCTATACAAGCTATTCCATAGTAATCCCTATTTAAGTTATTGTCAGTCTTAAAATGTTTTTTCTGCTCAGTTCAATTTTGTTCCCGCACCTACATACATAATTAAACTAGCCCGTACACACACATGGTGGCCTGTAAATACATTTGTTTGTATTTGTGTTTGAATGCACAATATTTTGGCAGCCATATGAAATTTGTTTATATTTTCTATTTGCCTCTGTCGTCATTGTTATTTCACCAAATATTTAACATCACCTGTCATTTCACTGAGCAAATATGCATAAAGTAGAAGCGCACATTCAAGCATACATACATACATACATACATACCTATGTACCACACACTTATCTTGTCTCTACTGCAAACACAGGTGTGCAAAAGCAACAAATAATGAGCAAGAGCTGTGTGCAGATAATAATATGCTCATTTATTCATTGAGACTGCTGTAGATCGCAAAGCTAACTCACCAAAAAGTAAACATGGGAACTTTCGCTTTAAACGGCTAGCATCCGACTCAACTCCCTGTCGCTACGTCTTGATAGTAGTGGCTTATGAGTAAAGGTAATTTTAAGAGTTTTTACATAAATTTACCACCATTTAAGTATGCAAGTAACTACGTAAATAGGACAGTTTCTTCGTCGTGTAGGTTGTGCCCTGCCCTTTATTTATTTGTCTTTCCGAATTCCTAAGCTTAATTAGATAATTGCTGATAATGCGCGAGGCTCAAAAGTCGATTTTAATTCCTGTTTTCTCTCTCTTCACCATAATAGTTTGGATATTTCACTGACATAAAAAAACCCGCGCCGAAATAATTTAGTTTAGTGGAAATGCAAATTTTAACAAAAACTAATCATTCGAAATAGTGAAACAGTACGTCATCTTCTTTAGTTTAAATAAGCTGACAAATAGTGATAATAATATGCTAAATGTGATCCCAGTCCGGTGGCAAATTGGACATATTTTGTCAATTATAATTTTTATCTTAATATTAATATCGGCGCTTGGATATTTTCGTGGTCTCTATCTTAAGCACTTTTGTTATGCATACGTGCAATTCTCACGAGTTGTTTTTTAGTGTCACTCCCTTTTCTCGCCAGAAAAAAACGCCAGAAATAAGCTCAATAAAAAATTTTGAATTTCGCCTAACTGTTCTGTTGGTGGAACCTATAGGTTGAAAGAAAACTTCTGACCAAATTGTATGCAAGGGGTCGAGCCTAACCGTTGGTTGATTTGACACGGAATTACTCAATTACAATTACAATATAATTCAGATAATGAAATATATGTATATTTTCTTTGTTTGTTTAAGTGACTTGAAAGTGGACTATACTTTGGGATTGTAGGCCACATGATTTCCAGAGAAGTACTATCATTATACCTTTCATGGGCATGAAATGGTATTATAACTTTGGTCCGATGTTTGTAAGTACCAGAACAAAAAGAGATAGACCCATGAAAATGTATACTTATATGATCAGAACGTCGAGCTGAGTTGATTTAGCCATGTCCGTCTGTCCGTCTGTCCGTCTGTTTGTATGCAATCTAGTCTCTCAGTTTTCGAGATATCCGGATCAAATTTGGTAGGTGGGTGTATTTTTATAATGTATTAATCATTTGTCGGAACCGGAAGAATCGGACCACTATAACATATAGCTCCCATACAACTGATTGTTCAGATATGAGATTTTTCATTTTCTCCATTTATGCAGCTACGAACATGAAATTATGCAATACTTGCACCCATTATCAACAGAATACTTACAGTGAAAATTAGAAAAAAACGGGTCACTGTAACCTATAGCTCCCATACAACTGATTGTTCAGATATGAGGTCTTTTATCATATCTCCTCCATTTATGCAGTTAGGAACATGAAATTTCGCACCATTTTCACTCATTAACAGAATACTTACAGTGAAAATAACAAGGATCGGGTGACTACAACATATATCTTCCATACATCTGATTGTTCAGATATGGGATTTTACTGTAAAACTCCTTTATTTGAACAGCTGAAACCGATAAATGTCGTAAGATATTTTATAAATAATAATACAAAGTCTACTGAGAAAATCGTCAAAATATATGCTGTATAAGCTTTATCTCCTATAGCACTGATTGTTAAGATACCAGTTTTTGCCATATATCTCCTTTATGTACGAAACTAAACCCAATAAATTGTGTTACCGGTTTACATACCGATAACATAGCGGTGAAAATCACTTAGATTGGTGTCATATAAAGTATATCTTCCATACCTCTGATTGTTTAGATGCGATTTTTTATATAAGTATGTAACTCCTCTATCGATGTATGCAGATGTATTCAAAAGCAGTAATCTGTCAAAGTAAAATTTGCAGATGTTCATGAAAGGTATGAAGCCTTCGGCATAGCCGAAGACAGCGCTGCTCTTACTTGTTTTTTATGTGTTTTTACAACATCGTTGCTTCTTGGGATAAAATTGAAATATAGTTTTATTGTTCTACATTACAGGAGGTTTGAAACAAAGTTGATGATTTATTGCTAGTATGCAAATCGAACTATAATTATCAACTTACTTATCGGCTTAAAATAGTATAAAAGAATTAGCCTTCATATCATTCAAAAGACGAAATGTTTAATTTAAAAAAATATATATATTATAATAAAATTTTAAGGATTTTAGATATTGGATATGGTAGGACGAAATGTCGCAGTCTGCTAATTGTCAGGTTGTTATTCTAGCGACGAAAAAGTGACAAAGGTACTACATTCTTTTTTACATCATCGATGTAATTTTTCACAAAAATTTTTATTGCCAAAAAGTATTTGCGTCTGAAACATATCTTCATAAAAAGAAGCTTAACTAAGCAGATTATGTAAGCAAATAAATGCTTCAAGTTTTATTATTTTTTAATTAAATTTTTATATATTTCACATGGCCTTCCATGGTACTAAAAAAGTCCTCTTTGACAGAATGTTGTTTTTGCTGTAATGCTGCTACCTTGTTTCATATGCCTTGGTTACTAGTTTGTGGCTGCGATTTCCATTGAAAGTACATAACAAAATATAAATGAAAGAATAAAGAGGGAAATTCACGTGGTCGCAGCAGTCCACTAAATCTCTTAAATGAATTGTTAAGTGAGATGAAAACTTTATAGATTACTTAAAATTTGGGTTTAATCTTTGTTAAAGATTTATTGCTCAATTCCGGTTCAATAAAAATGCACTCTCCACCACTCTAAATGAAGTGGAATAATAAAAAAATATATATCCGCCCAGCTCTTCTTCAATTGGCTACAACATTGAGGTTCTTAGCTGAAGTAGTTTACCATAGCCCAGTAGAGAAAGACGGACCTTGACTACTTAAAATGGTAGCCCAGTCTTGCCACTGCTGAGCCACTTTTACCCGGTCATCCTTGTAATCGCCTTTGGCTTTGTCTGGATTGCGCTCCATAAGCTCCAACAAAAAACTTCTTAATTCCGCAAACTAAAACCTCGTCAGATTTATTCAAATTAAATACAGAACACCAAATACACTTAACAATCGGATTCGAAAGGATTAAAGAAGAAGACTCTGCAGCTACGATGTGATCCAATTCCGATTCCGATAGAAATTGGATTTTAGAATAGTCCTGATAAATTGTACAACACGCCGCCTTGCTAAATGGAAAGCAATAATAGATACGCACTTGTAAATACATGTATGTATGTATATAAGTATATATATCACATTTGTTTGTTTCTCATGCACCATCACCGTAACTGGAAAACTCCACTCAACCGCCAAATGCAAACCTCCTGTTTGATCGACCAATATGTCCATTATTGTTGTTGTTTCAGTGTGACAGAGTAGTACAAGTGGATAACAATGTAGTATACTACGTGCCTGTGTGTATGTATGTATTTATATATTTTATAAAAAGTGGCTTTTCATCGTGATTGATTGCTTTGCTGGTAATAACTATCGGCCTAGTTTTCTCTTTCAAGTGCAAACCTACTTTACGTATAGATTCGTTTAAATTTTTGTATACCTTATACTATTTTCATACTCTTTATTTTCTTTTTTGTTTCTTTTTATTTTTTGGTTTTAATCCTTCTTTATCTTCATACTTCAATTTAATTTCAATTTATTTCATATTCTTACTCTGTTTTTATATAGATAATTATACTTTATTTTATGTTATAAAAAATATATAAAATCCATTGATACACTTGCTTTTATTCATTTTCTTTCGCCCTATTTTGCATCATTGCCATGGTTTTACCTGAACACTTATTGGCATTGGCCATCTTCAGTCGTCACGACCAACTAACTACGTAAAATGTGTGATCAGTATAACACTAAGTAATTATTGGCTGCATTAATCATTACTTCATGTCAATGTGCATCAAATAACTGCACACAATTCACAATGCTACGGAAAACTAAAGACTTAAGTAGCGAACCTGATGAGTACATACATAGATTATTATAGTATATGAATAAGTATTCATCGAAATGGCACTAAAACCACTTCACTCCGTGAGAAGTATAAATTGAGATAAATATAAATACAAGAAGATATTAATTTATTTCTTAGCTTTTAGAAATTTGAAAATGTTTTGAAATTAAAATTGACCTCAGGTTTATAGTTACACTAAAATTTTACACATGACTGCAAACAGATTGCATCGAGTTAACGTAAAAACGGTAATCGCAAAAGCCAAATTGTGGCAAATTTTGCGAAATTTTAATGTTTACACCAAACCCCAACCAACAATCAAACAGCAATAATCTACAGCGAAGCTTTCGCAGCGCAATGTTGTTGAAATGAGCGGCAACTAGCTTGAACGATAACAAATGCAGGCAGTCAACAGTAAAGATATGACTTGCAAAAAGCAGGCATTGTGCGAAATGAGTACAACAAAAATGGCAGCATAATTTCTACACAAAATACAATGCGAAAATAGCAGGCATGCAAAAGCCGGTTCGGCAAGGTCTGCTGCAATCGAATGAATGAATGGTTATGAAAATTCTCCATAGCGAAGTTAAGAGAAAACACCACTTAAATGATGTCTTCTAGAGAGCGAGAGAGAGGGCGAGAATATTTCGAACCTACTATATGCACTCACTCGATAACGTGCATTTAAAAAATGCAACAATAACGAAACGCATGGAAGCAGTGTTGCCGCACCCGCAAAATATAATTTACCAAAATCGTTCAAAAAAGTTAGCAAATCCCGTTAAAATTAAGCAACTTATTTAACGTGTCTTCATAAAACGAAAAATGCTTGGAGTTACTGTTTGTTTCTTCTCAAGCTTGGTAAATTGGTTAAGAAAATAAAAAGTAAGCAAGTAAGTAAGTAAAGGTAATCTAAGGCTCAGTTTTGTCGTCAAATGTAAGCATTTTATAGTCTAACAGCTGCTTAATTTGAAAACTATTACATATTCTTTCAACATATGCATGTAGGTATAGTTTTTTGAGTGCATGCATAAAACGAGTTTGGTATCATGTTTTCCATAATGTATGTATTGATCTTGTCACGCAAATGAAGGGAAATAAAGTTCTATGTCGACTCCGAACGGCAAGTGGTTTTTATGAGAAGCGATTTCATTTATACGTACGGTGACCATCCGTCCTTTATTTTAAAGGACAGTCCTTTATTTTAACCCCCTGTCCTTTATAATTTTTTTCAAAATAAAGGACGCCGTTTTGTCTTTTATTTCTTAAACTGTCCTTTAAACCAGCTCTGCATGTTTCAGAGGTAAATTTTTGATCTCAGAATATGCAAAATAAAAATGTCCCTTATAAATATAATGAAAACTTTCGCCAGTTTGTTTCGCACCTCACTTGAGGGTTTCTATTTAATCGATAATCTTTGTACAATCTATAAAGCATAGAGAAAGTTGTGCCCAGGATCGTGTTGCACGCTGAGCTTCCAGTTGCACTGAAAGAGAACAATAAACCCCCTGCTGCACAGTGGTTCAAAACTGGAATTCATTAACTCCATTTTGCACTTAATTTGATTAATTTTATTTTTTTTTTATGAAAGCTTACAATATTTGCAAGAGACCAGTTTAGCCTGATTTCTGAATTTTAATTTGATTATATTAAATTTTTTAGTGCAAAATGCAGAAAAAGTAGCAATTTTGAAGAAAATGGATTCTCCTGTTCCAGTTAATAAATGTTACATAACAAAAACTTGTTGAAAACAATAGTATGGTTCTCCCAAAACAAAAAAATATACAACAAAAATTGAAAAAAATGGCATTAAAAAAATGTTCACCAAAATAAAATTTTTTTTTTGGTTTTTAGTAAAAGTTGGTGGAAAAATTAAGGCTGTGGTGGATTATGAACATTGAATTCCAATTTTAAACCGCTATGTGTTGGTTTCGCCGTGCAGTATGAATAATGGTAAACGCATTTTGGTAGCAAAGGATGGCGAAGTCCTTGAAAAGGATTTGTACTGTAACTTGTAAATATTTGATTTAAATTACGATATGGGCAAGGTACTTTTATCATACAAGTTTTATGTACGTATTCCCAAATCAGTTTGAAAAAAGTGCCCTTTAGTTTACGTTGGTTAATATGGTCACCGTATTTATACGGGATCTGGATGACAGTCTTCCTAAAATAAAATTGAAAAATTTATTGAAATGGTAACTCTTCTGACTAGGAATTTTTGAGGAAAATTATCCTTTTTGACTTTTTAATCAACAAATTCAGCAAAACGAAGAAAAATTTAACATTTTAACAGACAGGAAAAAATTAATCAGTTTTGCTTAAATTTAAGCTAAACGGCAACGCTGCATGGAAGGCGGTTAGTTTGTTTGCTGCGTTGCAGAAACACGCGCATGCGCTTAGCGCCGTCTGGCGTGTTGTTGGTGGTTAGCGGAAATAACCTGTTGACAAATATTTGATTACTAACTAAAATGTGGGTATGTATATATGAAGTATGTACATAATAATAGATGCAACTAGTCACATGTTTTTAGGTAAATATAGAAGAAGGAAACCTGAAATAAAAAATAATATACAAACTTAATAAATATGTAAATAATATGTAAATAAATAAGTGAAATTATGTAAATAATAAGTGAAATTATATGAAATACAAAGTAAAATGAAAAATAAAATGAAAAAAAAAAATAAAAATAAAAATAAAATCAGATAAAACGGAATAAAATTAAACAAAGTATATAAATTCAAATCAAAAAGTGATATGAAATAAATAAGCTTCAATAAAATAAAAAGAAAATTTAATCAGATAATAATTAAATAAAACAACACAACAATGTATCTCAATTAAAACTAAATAAAAAAATTCCAAAATTAAAAAAAATAAAAAATAAAAAATAAAAAATATATCTAAATTTAAACAAAAAACTATATAAAAAAATTAAATTTCATAACATAACACAATGATTCGATCTTAAAATATTTCGTGCCTACAATAACCACATAATAATTATAATTCCGCGTTGAAACTTTTTGATAAGTGATTGAACGAGCTGCTCCTCCAATTTTTGGTGCGCGTTTTTTTTTTTTTTTGATATAACACAATTGGAGGGACCTACAATTTTAAGCCATCTCCGAGCGCAAATGGTTTTTATGATAATCTTTTCCAAGGTAGAAATACGTATCTACACTCCTTCATATTTTACTATGATTTCTGGCAGGCAATCAGCATAATCCGAACGTTTTATCTAATTATTAGAAAATTTTGCAAATCTTCTCTTCTTTGAAAGACCTGGCTGCCCGTAGTCGGCAATGTTCATTGCAAGCTAAGCAGACTTAAAAATTAAGTTTACGTATTATTTTAAAATTTATTTATGCTTCTACCTACAGTCGAAGCAATTGCAGGTGAAATAGACTAGGCTTAAAGCTGACTGTCATATTGGTAGTTTCAATGCGGTAAGCAACTTGAAATTTACATTGCAGGGCGGACAAAAAATGTTGATAATGCCTACGATAATTTTCACATTATGAAGTTTATTAATTATTACAATGTAGAAGAGTTTATCTAAATCAAGAGACTTAACATCGGAATAGTTCAGCTCATCTGGCAACCACGGTACCTATATTCCCTGCAGGGAAAGTTACTAGTTGTGAACTAAAATTCTACCAGTTTGCGTTTCAGCTCAACTAGTTCACGTTCTATCCTTTTTCAATATTAGCGACTGGTATTTTTAACATTGCGATGTCCTACGAGATGTCAATTGTCAGGCTATGCATCAGCATCTACTAGTAGAAATACTAGTAGCATCATACCAGTTGATGAGATAGTCTGCCAATTCATCCCCGTTGAAAAGCATTAGTATGCCATTTTGCTCGCGCCGCTCCAACAGTCGCAATGGCCGACAGAGCAAAGCACTCGCGTGGTATGCCTGAGGTACCAGGTTCAAGCCCGGGTGCAGGGAAAATTTAAAATTTTTTTTTTTTTTAATAATTCTTTTATTTATAGTTTTTATTTAGGGTTTTTTTGTTATTCTTAAATTTAATTAAAAAAAAAAACATTTTTTTTTAATCTATTTTTTATGGCACAAGTATTTCTTCCCATATATTTGTTTCTTTTTTTTTGTAATGCAACTAGATTTTTAAGTTTGTTATTTATATTTAAATTGAAATAATTATTCCTACGTACATTGATCTAACTTTAAAAATCTTAACCACCTCCAAGCGGCTTCGAACCTGCGATCCCAGAACCAGAACCAGTAGTCTTCACGTGACGCCACAGCCGACATTTGTAAGAAAAGCAATTGATTGCGTTTTATTTTAGGCTTTGGCAATTCAAAGGCAAATGTCGCTGTCGAAAATGTCGAACTGGTAGGCACATACTAGTTTATGAACTAGTATTTTTTTCTAACTGGTTTGGGTTTTCACTGCAGGGTTATTGCCAGTCGTATTCGAAACGACACTTAAAGAACTACTAGCCCACGTTGAGAATACGCATGTATTTAAGTTGTACAGAAGAAGAAATCAAGTTTCACACACTCAACAGTAGAATAGAGAAACGCGAGACAAGTTTGCTGGGTCAACATAAAGTTCGTCGAAGATAACTATTACACGTGGCAGCTTTTATCCGTTCGTGGGTACTTCAGAATATATTTGCCAGAATTGGTCAAAACTGCGGATCCGAAATGCAGCTCGCGATGGCAGCATTAGTTGCGTAGCCTCAAGAAAACTGGCAAGTAAATTAAGCAGCTATGCTGAAAATGTACTCCGAGTGAAAATAAAGGACGTAGACGCAGGTACTTCGGATCGATGGATACTCAAATGAAAAGTATGGAACGTGACCTTGAAGAAGTTAGAACAGTGCTCTCAGTATGGACGGATTTTTTTTTATCTTCCTACATAAGTACCACTACTGCGATTTCAAATTTGATGCTGCATTAGCCATGTTAAACCCCCTTTAAAAAAAAAAACAGCCAATAAAATTTCATTTCAGCCGACATAAAGATATTGCATAGCTTCTGAGCAGGGCGAACCACAACAACGGCAGCTGATCAATGGCCGTCTAAGAGAAACTCTGACTGACACCTTTCAAAAGGTCAAAAGTTACAAACACGACGACTAACCGCAGACAATCTGTTTCGATAGAAATAAATAAAATAAATAAAATAAAAAATAATCAAATTGCAATGCATAATTAAAAAATAAAAAATTAATCCAAAATTGAAAATAAAATACACCAAATAAATATAACTCATAGGCACTGACCGAGCCAATGCTGCTCATAAATTAACACTGTTATACGAATAAAAAATATCAAAGCTGGCTAGTGAGAGTCCATAGTGAGGTTATGCAAGTGTTATTATTTTTTTAATAAAAAGTGCAACGCTATTTTAATACATACAGGAGTAGCATAGCAGAAGTCAATAATTGCTCACCTACAGAGCTTAACTCATTTACGGCCAAATTAAAATAAAAAAGTGATTGATATTTTTTAATGATATTTGCTGCATAATAACGGGCTGAACATTTTTATTAAATTTGAAACAACTTTTTTTGTTCGTACAGAAAAAAAAAAAAAAAACCTAGCCGAAGGTGATCATACTAGCGCTCCTTTTTCCGGTAAAGAAGTGACCTTCTCTTCTTTTCCTTTAATAATAATAATAATAATAAAAAAAAACCACACACACAAGTGTGCGGTAAAGCGCCAAATTAAAAATGTCAATCGAATGCGTATGTATGTATAATAAAAAAATTATTTGCATGTATGTATATCTAAACAGCTCTTTAAATG
>NW_023463557.1:6761-13457 GCF_013731165.1 Rhagoletis pomonella | reverse complement strand
ACCAGCCATGACAGAACCAGTGAGCATAGCGTGGCTGGACAGCGTATCCAAGGAACAGTTGGTGTCCATCACACAAGAACTGGGCATCGAACACACAGGCACCACTCGAGAGATAAGGAAACGGATAGCGGCATGGGTCGCCAAAACACTCGTCGACCCGGAACTTCACGCAAAATTTCTCGCGATGGAAGCAGCATACAACGAACAGGAGACCCACTGGAGAAACGAAAGCGAACCAAAGACACCGTTAACCGTGAATCAAGGCGAAAGAAAAGCTAATGTGCCCGTTAAGCCGCCAACGCAGAGCCAGTTCCCATATCCACCACCAAGTCTACAACCGCCATCGCAACACCCGCCAACGACATCCATCGCACCAAACGCTGACGTGCTAAACAACGGCAACCATGTGCCGATCGTTACCTTTGCGCCCATCATCGACCAGGTACGCAAGTGGTCGGTGAAGTACGATGGAGGACGCGACCCGTTGGCGTTTGCAGAACGATTGGAGGAGTTAGCCGACGTCTACGCATTAAACGTAGACCTGTTACCAAAGACGATGCCTGAATTGCTAAGCGGCACCGCCCTCCAGTGGTACCGCAACAACAACGAACACTGGAGCACCTGGCACTCATTCAAACGTGATTTCCTGAACTTTTTTCTGCCGGCCCAGTATTTTGAGTGTTTGGAAGACGACATCAGGCAACGGAGGCAGCGCCCGCGAGAAAAATTTAAGGACTACGTGATCGCGATCCAGAACCTGATGCGACGTGCAGCCTACAGCAACGAACAACGGTTGGAGAGAATCTTCCGCAATAGTCACGCCGATTACTTACTGTACATTAAACGGCGGGATTTTAACACCTTGCCGGAGCTCCTAGCGCTCGCGGAAGAGTACGAAGGCATACAAGAAAGTCGTCGACGTGCCCCAGAAGTATCACGGCATGAAGTAGCGAGGCACGTTGGTGACGACACCATTATGTCACCATCCCCACCGAGACAGGCATTTCAGCAACGACCGCCACCACTCAGGGAACAGCATCATCGAGTGGCATCGTATAATAACGCCGCGAGGACCCCACCCGCTTCGAGAGCCACAATTCAAACTGATCATAGCGGCAACACATGCAGGAGGTGTGGCCAAGAGGTACACTACGCCCGAAGGTGCCGTAACCCACAGAAGCTGTTCTGTTGGGAGTGTGGCCGGGCCGACATACGGACAATAGAGTGCTGCCGGAGGCGTCGGGGAAACGAGAGAGGGCTGCAGCAGAGGACCGGCGCGAGGAAGCCCCCGAGTACAGCGCCGGACAACCAATAATTTTGAGCCAGGAACGCGGCCGCCTCTACGCCCTAATCTCGTTGGGTGGAGCGCCCGCGGAAGCCGTCATCGACACAGGAGCCTAGAGAAGCTTCGTGTCCGCCAGCGCGGCGGAGCAATTGGTTAGCTTGGGGAGAGGCAAAAAAATAACTGTGGCCATAGGAATCCTTATGGCCGATGGTACCAGGAACCAAATATCCGAGGCCGTGAGGACCGTAATCTGCCTCGGGCAAACGATCCACAACGCCGTTCTGTATGTCATGCCTGGAGCAATTGACGACATCATTTTGGGCCTAGACACATTAGGGGGAATGGGAGCTACGGTGTCCTACGGCGGGCACCGCGTCGTATTGACGGAACCCCCTATACAAACCACGTCGGCGACACCCAGCGAGCCAACACCAAGCACCGAGAACCCCGAACCACCCGCCATGACGAACCATGGCCCACCAAGGAGCAGAAAAGGGAGGCGCCATACAAGGCGACGGTCCGCAAGGGAGAATATCAATAGAATTGAACACGAGGATCTCAACCACGAAGATGAGGCAGCCCGCATACGCGACTTTCTAGCCGAAGAACTGCAAAAATTCGAGACTATTAGCGGAGTAGCCACCGTGGGAGAGCACCGGATCATCATGACTGATGAACGTCCCATCAAACAGCGGTACTTCCCGCGCAACCCTGCGATGCAATCTGTAATCGACACGGAAATCGATGAGCTACTCAATAAAGGATGTATTGAGCCGTCTCGCAGTCCGCACAGTGCGCCGATCGTACTAGCCCGGAAGATGAACGGCAAGTGGCGCTTATGCGTGGACTACCGGCAGCTCAATGCCCGGTCAGTACCGGACGCATACCCCTTGCCGAGGATACAGCACATACTGGACAAACTGCGCCAGGCAAAGTACATAAGTAGTTTAGACCTCAAGAACGGGTACTGGCAGATACCCCTGGAGCCCAAAAGCCGCCCGTACACAGCCTTCACCGTACCGGGACGCGGCCTGTTTCAGTGGCGCGTCATGCCGTTCGGCCTACATTCCGCCCCCGCCACATTACAGAGAGCGTTAGACCAAGTCATTGGCCCGGAAATGGAGCCCTACTGTTTGCCTACCTCGACGACATAATCGTCATAGGCTCCACCTTCGACGAACACGTGGAACACTTGCGGGAAGTACTCCGACGACTACAGCGGGCCAACCTGTGCATTAACCCCGAGAAGTGCGACTTTTTTAAAAGGGAGCTCCGGTACTTGGGCCACGTCATTAGTGACAAGGGCATACACACCGACCCCGACAAAGTTGCCGCCATCAAGGAACTAAAACCACCGACCAACGTGAAGGAGGTACGCCGATACCTCGGGATAGCTTCCTGGTATCGCCGGTTCGTACCCGACTTCACTGCGCTAAGCCAACCACTCACCGCCCTCCTGAAGAAGGGTAAACACTGGAGGTGGGGAACTGAGCAACAGGAAGCGTTCGACGTGATAAAAAGAAAACTCACCGAGGCCCCCATCCTCGCGTGCCCAGACTTCAGCAAGAAATTTACCCTGCAGACGGACGCGAGTAATTTCGGCCTAGGGGCAGTACTCACACAGGAGTTGGAAGGCGGCGAACGAGTAATCGCATACGCAAGTCGGAAACTTAATAAGGCAGAGATCAATTATTCGGCCACGGAAAAGGAATGTTTAGCCATAGTCTGGGGAATACGCAAAATGAGGCCCTATCTAGAAGGATACCGATTCAACGTCATAACCGACCACATGTCACTAAAATGGTTAAATTCGATCGAAAGCCCCTCAGGTCGCATAGCGCGATGGGCCCTGGAGTTGCAACAACACGCCTTCGACATCGAGTACCGCAAAGGAAAACTGAACTTAGTCGCGGACGCACTGTCTCGACAGCCACTAGAGACGCTACTACGAACAACAGTGGCGGAACCACGATGCAAGTGGTGGCACAGACGGGTCGAAGAAATGCGTACCAACCCGGAAAAATACGCCGATTACATGATACAGGAGGGGCAGCTCTACCGTCATATCCCGTGTCGATCCCAGGACGAGGAAGCAGTCCCCTGGAAACTGTGTGTGCCCAGCCCCCTCCGTCGACGAGTACTGAGGGAAAACCACGACATACCAAGCGCGGGGCATATGGGTATTCGCCGAACAGTAGCACGAATTGCCAATCGGTATTATTGGCCAGGAATGTTTCGCGACATCAGCCGGTACATCCGTCAATGTGAGTCCTGCCAGAAGTACACGGAGGCACAACACAAACCAGCCGGCAAGATGCTCTCGCAGGTCGCTCAAGAACCTTTCGCCACGGTGTGTGCCGATTTCATCGGAACCCTACCACGGTCCACGCATGGCAACACCATGCTACTTGTGTTTTTCGACAGATTTAGCAAGTGGGTCGAGTTGGTCCCCATGAGACAGGCCACAGCGGAAGGGCTTCGCCGCGCGTTTAGGGAGTGTATCCTCGCCCGATTTGGTATACCCAAAGTCTTCATCTCGGACAATGGTGTACAATTTACTAGCACGCTCTGGCAGCGCTACCTCCAGGAGGTGGGGGTGCGCCAACAATTTACGGCCCCGTATACACCCCAAGAAAACCCGACGGAGCGCGCCAACCGCACTGTAAAGCGAATTATCGCACAGCTTACGAAGACACAACATAGGCGGTGGGATGACCTCCTCCCAGAAATCACACTCGCCGTAAATACGAGCGTCACAGTCTCCACAGGATACAGCCCAGCGTTCCTGGTGCAGGGACGAGAACCACGACTACCAGAAGCACTCTTCGACGAAATAAATATCGGGACTGGCGAAATAGCCCCGACGGCCGAGGAAAAGCCCACAAGGATGCAGGACGCATTCAGGATCGTCAGACAAAATATGGAACGTGCCACGACCGACCAAGCGCGCCATTATAACCTGCGTCGCCGGGAGTGGAACCCAAAAGTCGGCGAGCTGGTCCTCACCAAAGAACGTCATCTATCTAAGGAGCAGAGGGGTTTGCGGCAAAACTAGCCCCTAAATATGCCGGCCCCTACCAGATACTCCAATACGTTTCCCCGGTAATCGTGGAGCTACGGAAGACCGACGACGGAAGGACAAGAACGGCGAACCTGGCCGACCTGAAGGCGTACAAGACGGCCGAATCACAACAACTTAGCAGCACGGAAAAGGAGGAAAAGAACCATAAAAGAAATTAAATTAAAGTTCTAACCCCAACGAAAAAAAAAGAGGGAAGGGAATTTAAAATAAAATAAATAAAGTTAGCAAGACCGTCGCATCAGTGGAGACCGTCATTCGATCGTCAACTAGCGGACCAACCACACGTGAATAAACGGAAGAATTTTGTAAAAAGGTGAAAATCAATCAACCATGAACATGGAAGGATTAGACAAAATGGAATAGAGTGTGAAGCGCTTGCGTGAACGCATAGCCGAGGAAAATGCGAAGCGACCGCGGACCCAGATGCTTGGCGTGGGGCCGACCATAGGCCCACGGGATGCTGCCCGCGCACGCGCCGAAGCCGCCGCGATGTACGCGGCACTCACGCACGCTACTGGAGAGACGCACAACCAGCAGCAAGCAATGGCGGCCCAGCTAGCCGCTAGGCGGACCGCCGTCGCACGCCAGCAGACATGCCGTCATCATCCACGCGGAAACGACCCGTGCTCTGTCAGTGCACGCGATCGCCGCTAACGCAGCCGCAAGGTACGCGACCACAGCCAGCATGACGGCGGGCACCCACGCTGAAAATGCCGACACCGCACAGGCTACAACAGCACGCGCCGTCACAGCCCAAGCAACTGCACGACAGACCCTCGCCGCGCGCACGGCCGCCGTACATGCGACAGCGGCGTTCACCAACGCAGCGCGCGCCGCCGACGAAATCACCGGGCGCACCCTAGCCTCTTCCCCATCCTTCAGTCCTTCGGGGGACGACAGGTACAACACCGCCGGGGCAGCCGCCTTCTCGGTGAGGAGGGTAGCTTCAGATCACGACTCTAGACACGGTAGCGGAATGGACACGGGCTAGACTGCGTCCACTGGTAGCCCGCCCAACGAAAGTACAACAAGCGACAGCGCATCGGACATCACCTCATCGGACACAAGCACGACCACCGGTAGCCCAACAGGCGAGGGTCCCGCCAGCGACAGACCGGCTAACCAGGACACCGACATGGCGTTGGCCGAACACCTTGAAATCGAGCTATCCTCGGACGAGGAACAACCACCGCAGGCGTCGACGGGCCCGTGAGCAATTTTCCCGCCAGGACCCGGCGGAATAGCGCTGTATGAGGCCGACCTGCGGACACTGACAGGACCCTATTGGGTGACAGACACAGTCATCGATGCCTGGGCAAAGGGCCTGGAAGCCACGCTCAACATACGAGGTACCGTACTCAGCACATTCGTTGTCTGGCAATTGAGCAAACCCGACAGGGGAGAGAATTATCAGCGCATCCACCGGTGGCTACGCCACACCGACCTTTTCGGCCAACGGGTTGTCCTCGCGCCACACAATGTCTCGAACCATTGGTACCTGCTCGCCCTCGCCAACCAGGAGATGACCCACCACATAACAGATAGCGAGTGTTGGCACGACATCAACATTTGGGTGGCCGACTCCAGGAAAGTAGGAAGGGTGACACACGCGGTAGAGGAATGGCGAGAGTTTCTCCGGTGGGAATACCAGCAGCGACATCAGCGGGAGGCCCCCCACATACGGGAGGTACATCTGGAGGTACCACAGCAGACCAACGATAACGACTGCGGAATATACGTGGTGGAAACTATCGAGAGGGTGCTGAGATACGTCGGACGCGGAGAAGGAGGGCCGGGGTGTATATCAGGCCCGTTCACGGCGACCATGGCGGCGCAAAAACGCGCGCACATGCTGAGGGTATTCCAGCAACCACCGGAGGCAGGAACATCACCGCCACCACCACGACCCACGGATCCTCCAGAGGCAACAACACCACTACCCTCACCGCCACACACACCAGTACCACCAGAGGTAGCACCACTGTCAGCGTCACCCCCCCGAACACCAGCACCGACTGAAGCAGTATCACAACCACAATGTTCGTCAACCCCACCAATGGGACAAACGGTAATCCTCGCCGATGAAATCGACGGGCCAGCACTAGACCAGTTCCCGGAGATCGCCGAGAGGGCCCGGAAGGCTATACGCGACATAGCAGAGGGAACCTGCGCGTCCTGTGTGAGGTTCCGCGCGGGAGGATACCGAGTCAACGTATACCGGTGGGGCGCAAGTATAGTTCAGAAACATCCCAAGCCTTAAGCCTGCCGAAGAGGGGGGAAAGTGTGAGGACTAAATATCCGCGGAATTTAGCCCACACGAGCACAAACC
>NW_023463557.1:0-6661 GCF_013731165.1 Rhagoletis pomonella | reverse complement strand
CGAACATTGTGGTTGTGATACTGCTTCAGTCGGTGCTGGTGTTCGGGTTGGTGACGCTGAAAGTGGTGCTACCTCTGGTGGTACTGGTGTGTGTGGCGGTGAGGGTAGTGGTGTTGTTGCCTGTGGAGGCTCCGTGGGTCGTGGTGGTGGCGGTGGTGTTCCTGCCTCCGGTGGTTGCTGGAATACCCTCAGCATGTGCGCGCGTTTTTCCGCCGCCATGGTCGCCGTGAACGGGCCTGATATACACCCCGGCCCTCCTTCTCCGCGTCCGACGTATCTCAGCACCCTCTCGATAGTTTCCACCACGTATATTCCGCAGTCGTTATCGTTGGTCAGCTGTGGTACCTCCAGATGTACCTCCCGTATGTGGGGGGCCTCCCGCTGATGTCGCTGCTGGTATTCCCACCGGAGAAACTCTCGCCATTCCTCTACCGCGTGTGTCACCCTTCCTACTTTCCTGGAGTCGGCCACACAAATGTTGATGTCGTGCCAACACTCGCTATCTGTTATGTGGTGGGTCATCTCCTGGTTGGCGAGAGCGAGCAGGTACCAATGGTTCGAGACATTGTGTGGCGCGAGGACAACCCGTTGGCCGAAAAGGTCGGTGTGGCGTAGCCACCGGTGGATGCGCTGATAATTCTCTCCCCTGTCGGGTTTGCTCAATTGCCAGACAACGAATGGGCTGAGTACGGTACCTCGTATGTTGAGCGTGGCTTCCAGGCCCTTTGCCCAGGCATCGATGACAGTGTCTGTCACCCAATAGGGTCCTGTCAGTGTCCGCAGGTCGGCCTCATACATCGCTATTCCGCCGGGTCCTGGCGGGAAAATTGCTCGCGGGCCCGTCGACGCCTGCGGTGGTTGTTCCTCGTAGGAGGATAGCTCGATTTCAAGGTGTTCGGCCAACGCCATGTCGGTGTCCTGGTTAGCCGGTCTGTCGCTGGCGGGACTCTCGCCTGTTGGGCTATCGGTGGTCGTGCTGGTGTCCGATGAGGTGATGTGCGATGCGCTGTCGCTTGTTGTACTTTCGTTGGGCGGGCTACCAGTAGACGCAGTCTTGCCCGTGTCCATTCCGCTCCCGCGTCTAGTGTCGTGATCTGAAGCTACCCTCCTCACCGAGAAGGCGGCTGTCCCGGCGGTGTTGTACCTGTCGTCCCCCGAAGGACTGAAGGATGGGGAAGAGGCTAGGGTGCGCCCGGTGATTTCGTGGGCGGCGCGCGCTGCGTTGGTGAACGCCGCTGTCGCGTGTACGGCGGCCGTGCGCGCGGCGAGGGTCTGTCGTGCAGTTGCTTGGGCTGTGACGGCGCGTGCTGTTGTAGCCTGTGCGGTGTCGGCATTTTCAGCGTGGGTGCCCGCCGTCATGCTGGCTGTGGTCGCGTACCTTGCGGCTGCGTTAGCGGCGATCGCGTGCACTGACAGAGCGCGGGTCGTTTCCGCGTGGATGGTGACGGCATGTCTGCTGGCAGCGCGTGCGACGGCGGTCCGCCTAGCGGCTAGCTGGGCCGCCATTGCTTGCTGCTGGTTGCGCGTCTCTCCAGTAGCGTGCGTGAGTGCCGCGTACATCGCGGCGGCGTCGGCGGCTTCGGCGCGTGCGCGGGCAGCATCCCGTGGGCCTATGGTCGGCCCCACGCCAGGCATCTGGGTCCGCGGTCGCTTCGCATTTTCCTCGGCTATGCGTTCACGCAAGCGCTTCACACTCTTTTCCATTTTGTCTAATCCTTCCATGTTCATGGTTGATTGATTTTCACCTTTTTACAAAATTCTTCCGTTTATTCACGTGTGGTTGGTCCGCTAGTTGACGATCGAATGACGGTCTCCACTGATGCGACGGTCTTGCTAACTTTATTTATTTTATTTTAAATTCCCTTCCCTCTTTTTTTTCCGTTGGGGTTAGAAATTTAATTTAATTTCTTTTATGGTTTTTTCCTCCTCTTCCGTGCTGCTAAGTTGTTGTGATTCGGCCGTCTTGTACGCCTTCAGGTCGGCCAGGTTCGCCGTTCTTGTCCTTCCGTCGTCGGTCTTCCGTAGCTCCACGATTACCGGGGAAACGTATCGGAGTATCTGGTAGGGACCGGCATATTTAGGGGCTAGTTTTGCCGCAAACCCCTCTGCTGCCTTAGATAGATGACGTTCTTTGGTGAGGACCAGCTCGCCGACTTTTGGGTTCCACTCCCGGCGACGCAGGTTATAATGGCGCGCTTGGTCGGTCGTGGCACGTTCCATATTTTGTCTGACGATCCTGAATGCTTCCTGCATCCTTGTGGACTTTTCCTCGGCCGTCGGGGCTATTTCGCCAGTCCCGATATTTATTTCGTCGAAGAGTGCTCCTGGTAGTCGTGGTTCTCGTCCTTGCACCAGGAACGCTGGGCTGTATCCTGTGGAGACTGTGACGCTCGCATTTACGGCGAGTGTGATTTCCGGGAGGAGGTCATCCCACCGCCTATGTTGTGTCTTCGTAAGCTGTGCGATAATTCGCTTTACAGTGCGGTTGGCGCGCTCCGTCGGGTTTTCTTGGGGTGTATACGGGGCCGTAAATTGTTGGCGCACCCCCACCTCCTGGAGGTAGCGCTGCCAGAGCGTGCTAGTAAATTGTACACCATTGTCCGAGATGAAGACTTTGGGTATACCAAATCGGGCGAGGATACGCTCCCTAAACGCGCGGCGAAGTCCTTCCGCTGTGGCCTGTCTCATGGGGACCAACTCGACCCACTTGCTAAATCTGTCGAAAAACACAAGTACCATGGTGTTGCCATGCGTGGACCGTGGTAGGGGTCCGATGAAATCGGCACACACCGTGGCGAAAGGTTCTTGAGCGACCTGCGAGAGCATCTTGCCGGCTGGTTTGTGTTGTGGCTCCTTGTACTTCTGGCAGGACTCACATTGACGGATGTACCGGCTGATGTCGCGAAACATTCCTGGCCAATAATACCGATTGGCAATCCGTGCTACTGTTCGGCGAATACCCATATGCCCCGCGCTTGGTATGTCGTGGTTTTCCCTCAGTACTCGTCGACGGAGGGCCCTGGGCACACACAGTTTCCAGGGGACTGCTTCCTCGTCCTGGGATCGACACGGGATATGACGGTAGAGCTGCCCCTCCTGTATCATGTAATCGGCGTATTTTTCCGGGTTGATACGCATTTCTTCGACCCGTCTGTGCCACCACTTGCATCGTGGTTCCGCCACTGTTGTTCGTAGTAGCGTCTCTAGTGGCTGTCGAGTTTTCCTTTGCGGTACTCGATGTCGAAGGCGTGTTGTTGCAACTCCAGGGCCCATCGCGCTATGCGACCTGAGGGGCTTTCGATCGAATTTAACCATTTTAGTGACATGTGGTCGGTTATGACGTTGAATCGGTATCCTTCTAGATAGGGCCTCATTTTGCGTATTCCCCAGACTATAGCTAAACATTCATTTTCCGTGGCCGAATAATTGATCTCTGCCTTATTAAGTTTCCGACTTGCGTATGCGATTACTCGTTCGCCGCCTTCCAACTCCTGTGTGAGTACTGCCCCTAGGCCGAAATTACTCGCGTCCGTCTGCAGGGTAAATTTCTTGCTGAAGTCTGGGCACGCGAGGATGGGGGCCTCGGTGAGTTTTCTTTTTATCACGTCGAACGCTTCCTGTTGCTCAGTTCCCCAGTATGGCGCCAGTGTTTGCCTTTCTTCAGGAGGGCGGTGAGTGGTTGGCTTAGCGCAGCGAAGTCGGGTACGAACCGGCGATACCAGGAAGCTATCCCGAGGTATCGGCGTACCTCCTTCACGTTGGTCGGTGGTTTTAG
Source organism: Rhagoletis pomonella (assembly GCF_013731165.1). Taxonomy (NCBI): domain Eukaryota; kingdom Metazoa; phylum Arthropoda; class Insecta; order Diptera; family Tephritidae; genus Rhagoletis; species Rhagoletis pomonella. Next base: position 2,886 of record NW_023463557.1, on the reverse strand, counting down.
TTCCTTGATGGCGGCAACTTTGTCGGGGTCGGTGTGTATGCCCTTGTCACTAATGACGTGGCCCAAGTACCGGAGCTCCCTTTTAAAAAAGTCGCACTTCTCGGAGTTAATGCACACGATGGCCCGCTGTAGTCGTCGGAGTACCGCCCGCAAGTGTTCCACGTGTTCGTCGAAGGTGGAGCCTATGACGATTATGTCGTCGAGGTAGGCAAACGCGTAGGGCTCCATTTCCGGGCCGATGACTTGGTCTAGCGCTCTCTGGAATGTGGCGGGGGCGGAATGTAGGCCGAACGGCATGACGCGCCACTGAAACAGGCCGCGTCCCGGTACGGTGAAGGCTGTGTACGGGCGGCTCTTGGGCTCCAGGGGTATCTGCCAGTACCCGTTCTTGAGGTCTAAACTACTTATGTACTTTGCCTGGCGCAGTTTGTCCAGTATGTGCTGTATCCTCGGCAAGGGGTATGCGTCCGGTACTGACCGGGCATTGAGCTGCCGGTAGTCCACGCATAAGCGCCACTTGCCGTTCTTCTTCCGGGCTAGTACGATCGGTGCACTGTGCGGACTGCGAGACGGCTCAATACATCCTTTCTTGAGTAGCTCATCGATTTCCGTGTCGATTACAGATTGCATCGCAGGGTTGCGCGGGAAGTACCGCTGTTTGATGGGACGTTCATCAGTCATGATGATCCGGTGCTCTCCCACGGTGGCTACTCCGCTAATAGTCTCGAATTTTTGCAGTTCTTCGGCTAGAAAGTCGCGTATGCGGGCTGCCTCATCTTCGTGGTTGAGATCCTCGTGTTCAATTCTATTGATATTCTCCCTTGCGGACCGTCGCCTCTTGTATGGCGCCTCCTTTTTCTGCTCCTTGGTGGGCCATGGTTCGTCATGGCGGGTGGTTCGGGGTTCTCGGTGCTTGGTGTTGGCTCGCTGGGTGTCGCCGACGTGGGTTGTATAGCTGGTTCCGTCAATACGACGCGGTGCCCGCCGCAGGACACCGTAGCTCCCATTCCCCCTAATGTGTCTAGGCCCAAAATGATGTCGTCAATTGCTCCAGGCATGACATACAGAACGGCGTTGTGGATCGTTTGCCCGAGGCGGATTACGGTCCTCACGGCCTCGGATATTTGGTTCCTGGTACCATCGGCCATAAGGATTCCTATGGCCACAGTTATCTTTTTGCCTCTCCCCAAGCTAACCAATTGCTCCGCCACGCTGGCGGACACGAAGCTTCTCGAGGCTCCTGTGTCGATGACGGCTTCCGCGGGCGCTCCACCCAACGAGATTAGGGCGTAGAGGCGGCCGCGTTCCTGGCTCAAAATTATTGGTTGTCCGGCGCTGTACTCGGGGGCTTCTCGATGATGCTGATCCATGCGTGGTGGCGGTCGTTGCTGAAATGCCTGTCTCGGTTGGGGTGGTGACATAATGGTGTCGTCACCAACATGCCTCACTATTTCTCGTCGGGCGGTTTCTGGGGCCCGCCGACGACTTTCTTGTATGCCTTCGTACTCTTCCGCGAGCGCTAGGAGCTCCGGCAAGGTGTTAAAATCCCGCCGTTTAATGTACAGTAAGTAATCGGCGTGACTATTGCGGAAGATTCTCTCCAACCGTTGTTCGTTGCTGTAGGCTGCACGTCGCATCAGGTTCTGGATCGCGATCACGTAGTCCTTAAATTTTTCTCGCGGGCGCTGCCTCCGTTGCCTGATGTCGTCTTCCAAACGCTCAAAATACTGGGCCGGCAGAAAAAAGTTCAGGAAATCACGTTTGAATGAGTGCCAGGTGCTCCAGTGTTCGTTGTTGTTGCGGTACCACTGGAGGGCGGTGCCGCTTAGCAATTCAGGCATCGTCTTTGGTAACAGGTCTACGTTTAATGCGTAGACGTCGGCTAACTCCTCCAATCGCTCTGCAAACGCCAACGGGTCGCGTCCTCCATCGTACTTCACCAACCACTTGCGTACCTGGTCGATGATGGGCGCAAAGGTAACGGTCGGCACATGGTTGCCGTTGTTTAGCACGTCAGCGTTTGGTGCGATGGATGTCGTTGGCGGGTGTTGCGATGGCGGTTGTAGACTTGGTGGTGGATATGGGAATGGCTCTGCGTTGGCGGCCTAACGGGCACATTAGCGGTTCTTTCGCCTTGATCCACGGTTAACGGTGTCTTTGGTTCGCTTTCGTTTCTCCAGTGGGCCTCCTGTTCGTTGTATGCTGCTTCCATCGCGAGAAACTTTGCGTGAAGTTCCGGGTCGACGAGTGCTTTGGCGGCCCATGCCGCCGTTTCCTTATCTCTCGAGTGGTGCCTGTGTGTTCGATGCCCAGTTATTGTGTGATGGACACCAACTGTTCCTTGGATACGCTGTCCAGCCACGCTATGCTCACTGGTTCTGTCATGGCTGGTTTAATTATTGGCTTCGAAATGTTCTCCTCGTATTGTACTATTTGCAGTGTCCCTGCTCGGGCGCCAATTGTAACGAAGCGTTTTCCTATTAAGGCCCCGATGCTTCTGTTTTCTATGCTGGGGTATACTCGCCGTGACCAGGGTCCGTTACAATAAATTTATATTGTGGGGCCTTTGCAAATAGTACTTTATTTAATTGCTGCTTATTCTCTATCACGTGGAAATTCTTAACATTACAAACATAAACGTAAATTCCTAACGGTGCTATTCTATCGGCGCTGCTGTATCGCCGCTCTGTCGCTGTGCGACGCCGGCGCTCTGCTTCTGTGCGACGTCGGTGCCCTGCTACCAGGCGGCGTCGGCGCTCTGCTAGTATGTGACGTCGGCGTTACTATGCCGGCCCTCTGTTTCTGTGCGATGTCGGCGCTCTGCTATGCCAGCGCACTGTTATCCCACGATCGGGCGTCGCTGTCGCGCGTGTTCGCGGTGGACTG
>NW_023463556.1:0-13470 GCF_013731165.1 Rhagoletis pomonella | reverse complement strand
ACTTAATAATGACACCGACGAACCTTCGTCGATCATGGCGTAAATTTATATTTTACCTCGGGGTCCGAACAATGTTAACGGCAAAATTTTGAATAAAGTTGACTGGCTCTCCTGACGGCAATTGAAAACGTGCTGTACTTGGTTGTCGCTGGATGTTGGTCGGCTTGCTTCGTTTTGTGAGTGCAACAGCTGGTGGTGCTTCCGCTGGCAGTCATTGACACCACACACTGTTCTTCGGTGGCAGGTTGACAGGCTGTGTCCACCAAAGCCCGCTGAAATGACGACATTCCGACAAAACATGGTTCTGGCTACATTGGACACATCGGTAGGTTTGACGTTGTTCCCGTTGTACCTCGCTGGTGTAGAGGAATCGACGGCTACCACCTCCTGCTAGCGTTACCTGGCGGCTACTTGTTGGTTGGTTAACCTGACGCGAGTGTGGTAGTGGCACATTTCTGTCGGATATTTTTGGCATCAGTGCGACAACTTTGGCCAACTCGCTTAGCCAATCAGCGAAGTTTCCAACTGTCGGAAACGGTGAAATTTGTGCAGCGCACTTGCTCCACTCGTATAGTTTGGTGGGTGGCAGTTTGGTCACCAGTTGCTCCAACAGGGTAGGGTTTACCAAGTGGTGTTCGCATTTTGCGGATTTGAAAAATGCCACAATATTGCGTACTCGCGTTGAAAATTCTAAAATTTGATCAAGGCGGATCTCAGTGACTCGGAAAATGTTGCACCATTTGCAACTGAGAACTTATTAACAAGTCTGAGCGACCAAAGTTAAATTCCAGTTCGCTCAAAACGTTGGGCACGTCGTCTGGGTGAATAAGAAGCGACTTAACGGCTTGCCTTGCTTCAGCCTGCAATGCTCTTTGAAGACGCATGAGGTTTTGCCTACCGTTGTAACCAAACTCTGAAGTAGTATCGCGGTAAGACGCGATAAAGAGCGGCCAACCCTCCGGATTTACTTCAAACGTAGGTAGGGGATGCAGTCTCGTTGCGGCGCTATCCACAAAAACTGGTGCAGGATTCGTCTGTCTTAACGACGTTGGCGGCAATGGTGTCACTGTTGGCGGTAGTGACTGCTGTGTGCATAAAGAGGCGACTATATCCTGTTCGCTTACTGTCTGGTTCGGTAATTGCCATTGAGGCTGTTCCACTTGATGTGTTTCAAGACGTTGTCGCAGTTGTTGAATATCCAAACGCTGAATATTTGTGTCGTTTCGGAGCTCAACGATTGACTCACTTGTGCACCTTGACGCTGTGGCGCAGGGCCGGGTGGTGCTTCAACGACCGTCGCATTTAAATCCGCATCGTCTTCTGCACTAGTTCCTTGTTGTTGGCTCATTTGAGACTTGTTCGCATTAGCTCAGATAATCACGTAGAGAAATATTTTTAGGTTAGTTATACAGGTGCTTAGCAGTGGTATCGACGAGTAACTGAAAGCTGAGCCAACGAATAACTGTTGCTGGCGAACAATTTGTGGCGGGTTAAAATGATTATCGCGAATTTTTGGCGGTAAATCCGTTGTACGACTGCTTACAAATTTGTAACAAGCGGGGCCATTTTATGTGGCCTTATATATGCCGAGTAGTGTTTCGCAAATTACCCAAAATGCGAAATGCGCTGTTGCACAACTGCAACTAAATGTTTCTGTCACGAATCTAAAGTTTTAGGCCCGAATCTGTATGGTGGCTGGTGGTGTTTGTACAGATTCCGATTGGTGGCACCTGTCGCTTTCGATTGCACGGCAACGGCTAAATCGAAAGGGTGCTGATGACACCTCGTTGCAAATTTTGTAGCTGGCTGCTACTTTGCAAAGGAACGGTGGCAAATTGTTGCGAATTGCAAGAAGCAAACAAGACGATGGCGGCTCAGATTTATGATGAAAAACCAGTAACTACGCTGATCGGCTTTTACAGATGACAGCGACTAAGACTCCTTGCACGGCGATGACTTCCAATTAAGCCTTATAAAATGGCAGCGACCTGATCGCCTGATTCCTACCAGGCGATGATTTGCAATTGATGGTGGCAGAGAACAAGTTTTAGTGATTTATGTTGGCGACGACAAGTCACATAAACGTTTATTGTCATACGTTTAACAAATTCCAAAATGCAAGATAAAGGCAAATACAAAGTTGAACTTTCAATTGATTAAAAATACTAAAAACGAGATACTGACGAGATACTTCTTCTTCTTCTTATTTGGCGCTGTAACCGCCTAAGCGATTTTGGCCGAGTCCAAAACAGCACGCCAGTCATTTCTCTTCTGTGCTAACTGACGCCAATTGAAAATGCCAAGTGAAGCCAAGTCCTTCTCCACCTGGTCTTTCCAACGCAGAGGAGGCCTTCCTCTTCCTCTATTACCAGCATCGCGGCCCGCGTTGAATATTTTCAGAGCAGGAGCGTTTCTGTCCATCCGAACGACATGGCCAAGCCAGCGGAGCCGCTGAATTTTAATTCGCTGCACTATGTCTATATCGTTGTAAAGCTCATACAGCTCATCGTTAAATCGTCTGCGATATTCGCCATCACCAACGCGTAAAGGTCCGTAAATCTTTCGCAGAATCTTTCTCTCGAAAACTCCAAGAGCCGCCTCATCAGATGCTTTCACTGTCCATGCTTCCGCGCCATACACCAGCACAGGCATGATGAGTGACTTATAGAGTGTGATCTTTGTACGACGAGAGAGGACTTTACTTCTCAATTGCCTACTCAGCCCAAAGTAGCACTTGTTGGCAAGAGTGATTCTCCGTTGGATTTCAAGGCTGACATTATTATTGGTGTTAATGCTGGTTCCCAAATAAACGAAGTCGTCTACTTTTTCAAACTTGTAACTGTCAACAGTGACGTGGGTGCCAAGACGCGTATGCTCTGACTGTTTGTGTGCTGACAGGAGATACTTCGTTTTTTCCTCGTTCACCACCAGACCCATTCGCTTTGCTTCTCTATCCAATCCCGAGAAGGCAGAACAGACGTAGCCCTTGTTTTTACCGATAATATCGATGTCGTCGGCATACGCCAGCAATTGTACGCTCTTATAAAGTATTGTGCCTGAGCGGTTCAGTTCTGCGGCTCTTATTATCTTCTCCAACATAAGATTCAAGAAATCACACGAAAGGGAGTCCCCTTGTCTGAAACCTCGTTTGGTATCAAACGGCTCGGAGAGGTCCTTCCCTATTCTAACGGAGCTGGTGGTATTGCTCAACGTCATTTTACACAGCCGTATTAGTTTCGCGGGGATACCAAATTCAGACATCGCGGCATAAAGGCAACTTCTCTTCGTGCTGTCGAAAGCGGCTTTGAAATCGACAAACATATGGTGTGTGTCGATCCTATTCTCGCGGGTCTTTTCCAAGATTTGGCGTATTGTGAATACCTGATCTATGGTGGATTTTCCAGGCCTAAAGCCACACTGATAAGGTCCAATCAGCTCGTTGACGGTGGGCTTCAGTCTTTCGCACAATACGCTCGATAAGACCTTGTAACCTATGCTTAGAAGGCTAATTCCGCGGTAGTTGGCGCGTATGGCGGGGTCGCCTTTCTTGTGGATTGGGCAGAGCACACTTAAATTCCAGTCGTCGGGCATGCGTTCATCTGACCATATTCTGCATACGAGCTGATGCATGCACCTCATCAGCTCCTCGCCGCCGTACTTGAATAGCTCGGCTGGCAGGCCGTCAGCTCCAGCAGCTTTGTTGTTTTTCAGCCGCGTAATCGCTATTCGTACCTCGTCATAGTCAGGCGGTGGGACAGCTACTCCATCATCATCGACTGGGGACTCGGGTTCGTCTTCCTCACCACTTTCAGCGCTGCTACCATTCAGTAGGTTATAAAAGTGTTCCCTCCACAATTTAAGTATATTCTGGACATCGGTCACTAGGTCGCCTTGTTGTTCTTACAGGAGTTCGCCCCGGTCTTGAAACCTTCCGTAAGTCGCCTAACCCTCTGGTAGAATTTTCGGGCGTTCTTCCTGTCGGCCAGCATCTCAAGCTCTTCGCACTCACGTATTTCGGCCTCTCTCTTCTTATTGTGGCAAATACGTCTCGCTTCCTTCTTCAGTTCCCTATAACGGTCCCACATGGCTCGCGTTGCGCCCGATCGCAGCGTGGCCCTGTAGGCGGCATCTTTTTTCTCTGCGGCTTTTTGACATTCCTCATCGTACCAGTTGTTCTTTCGGGCTCGCTGAAATCCAACTACTTCTTCGGCGGCGGTACTTAATGATCGGGAAATGTGGTTCCACTGCTCGCGTACGTCGGATTGTTGAAGAGTGCTCTCAGAGAGCAGGTGTGTGAGTCGAGTGGCGAATAAATTGGCCGTCTGTTGTGATTGCAGCTTTTCGACGTTAAGCTTTCCTTGCATTGTTGGGCGCACATTTTTTGCTGCACAGAGGCGGGTTCGTATCTTGGCTACAACAAGATAGTGGTCGGAGTCGATGTTTGGCCCTCGGAGTGTACGTACGTCCAAAACGCTTGAACCATGCCTTCCGTCTATCACAACATGATCGATTTGGTTTCTCGTTTTTCGATCTGGAGACAGCCATGTAGCTTGGTGGATGTTCTTATGCTGGAACCTAGTACTACATATTACCATATTTCGGGCCCCGGCGAAGTCGATCAGCCTCAGTCCGTTATCGGACGTTTCGTCGTGGAGGCTGAATTTTCCGACAGTGGCGCCAAAGATCCCTTCCTTGCCCACCTTGGCATTAAAATCGCCAAGCACGATTTTGACATCGTGTCGGGGGCAGCGCTCATATGTACGTTCCAAGCGCTCATAGAAGAGATCCTTGGACGCCTCATCCTTCTCTTCCGTCGGGGCATGGGCGCAGATGAGCGAGATGTTGAAGAATCTAGCTTTGATGCGGATTGTGGCTAGACGTTCGTCCACCGGGGTGAACGCCAGTACTCGGCGACGGAGTCTCTCTCCTACCACGAACCCAACACCGAATTTGCGCTCCTTTACGTGGCAACTGTAGTAGACGTCGCAAGGCTTCACGCTTACTTTACCTTGCCCCGTCCATCGCATTTCTTGGATGGCGGTGATGTCAGCCTTTGTCTTCCCGAGGACATCAACCAGCCGGGCAGAGGCACCTTCCCCATTAAGGGTCCGGATATTCCAGGTGCATACCCTTAAATCATAGTCCTTTATACGTTTGCCTTGGTCGTCATCAGAAAAAGGGGGTCTCATCCGAGGCTGTTTGCTTCTTTTCAATGGGCGGGGTTTTAACGTGGCGGGACCCAAACCCAGCGCACGCGAAGTTTTACGCCTTCTCACTTTAGCTCGCTCCCAAACGGGTGTTTGGTTGCTACCCAGAGGATACGTGGATATAAATATCCGGACGTTGTGAGCTGCGATTTGAACCGTACGCACAAGAAACGCTTCTGGCCACTCCCAGGTGAATGGCAGTCAAAAGTTTTCCACTTCTGCGCACGGAACCATACTAAAACTTGTATATTCGCTGCCCGCCATCTTTCTTCTCTTATCCAAATCGACGAATGAAAAGATTCACGTTGGCTGCGATTGTTACTGACTGGGGTTGCCATATGATTGCACGATGGCGAATTTAGGGTGCGGTTACACTACCCAGTTATCGACAGTAGCGTTAAGGTTTTCTTTAGTAGTTCAGGTTCTACATTACGGCTAGCTTTATTTACAAAAATGACACTGCTGCTTTGTACGTTTATAGCGCCACATTCAAATTACAAATGACAATACAATAAAGGAAATGAGTAGAGAAAACGAACAATATTGCCAACTTAAATCTAGATATGAGGTTGCCATCTCGCATAAAACGTTAAACGCAGGGGTAGATCCCTACATCACTCCCCTTCCAAAAGTATTGCAGGGGATTCAAAATTGGAGTCACGAATCATATTGTCGATATCTCTTCTGTTGGAAAATATGCCGGTTTTAATCTCTATCTCTATGGAAACGGTGACTGGTCTAGATCCTACAAGGACTGTGTATGTCTTTGGGGATTGTGTCATCTCGAAGGAAAACGTGGCTATAGAAACGCAAGTCCTTCGGGACGAATACTGAAGTTTTTCTATGCTGCGATGTTCTCGTTGGTTTGATTTGCTCAAAATGTTGCCCTAATCCTTGTGTAAACGTGTGTAAATGTGCGGATTAGTCATTAGCGTCGTCGAGGATCAAGCTGGGCAAACGAATCGTTTGTCCGTTAAGCATTTCTGCTAGCGTTGCTCCCGGATCATCCTTTACTGCTGTTCGTAGACCAAGGAGTACTATGGGTAAAACGTCAACCCAATTGGAGCTAGCCTCGTGGAATTTCAAAGCGGCCTTTAAGACCCGATGCCACCACCACCATTCCCCCGAAGCCGGTTCTACGTACCGGAATGACTCGGGTTTTACCCGACCAAGGGCTGTTGTTTCGGCGATCTAACCCCGTTTAGGTCGGCGAAGTATCTCAGAAGTTGTTCGTCCATAGTGCTACATTCGCTACGTTTTCTCCTACTCAGGGCTGGCATCGAGTCAAACCCAGGGCCAGAAACCTACACCTGCTGTGTTTGCCAGAGACGACTACACCGCAACTCCACCTCTGTCAAGTGCAATGCTTGCGAGGGGTGGAGTCACCTCAGAGTCTGCTCAGGACTGCGGACACATCGACAGTGGACAACATAACACAATAGACCACACCACAACGGCTACAGACCAGAGAACACACACAACCACACCACCACCCACACGCCGCCGCCAACAACTCTTGGTTCCTCCTACAATCTGCACGGTATGTCAGACCAGGATATTCCGTAATGTGACATCAGTGAAGTGCAACACCTGCCTTGGCTGGTGCCACTTTAGGGCATGCTCAGGTCTGCGCACCACGCTAGATTGGACGAGGAATTTCGAGGGCCCTTGTTGCGCGGCTCGGTCGCAGACCTCAACTGCGACGCCTCCCGCCACCACCACAGGGCGGCAACCACCTCAGCACCGTCGAGATCGCGAGCGGGATAATGGTGGAGGCTTAGCGTTCATTCCGCACCACACCGTGCAGTATCGTCTTATCGAAGCAGACATCGACCGCAGGGATACCACCCTAGAATGTCAGAGCATTGCTATCCGTTCTGGAGATGTTGAGCTCGAAATATTTAACGTTTATATACCCCCTGGAGTGCAATGGGGTATAGTCATTGCGCTGGGTATGCAGTTACAGTTGCATGGCTATACTCAATCCCGACTCTTGCGTCCTCGTTCGCGCACTCTGGGCAACGTGAGCAACCCATGTGCGAGATGCGGTAACCAATCCGAGTGGAGCCTTGGGTCACGGCAGAAAGAGAGGGAGCTTCGGTGGGGCCACTCTGACTTATTCGGTTTAAGGGCTCACTGAAGTCTGCAGCGTCTGTTCACCAGTAGGTGCGGCTGCAAGCGGGTGTCTGCTTGGAGCAAGCGGCTCGCTATATAAACGTGTATTTGGTTGCGAAACCACCCCCGTCCCAGCAATGGGTTGTGCGCTGGGCTTGGGACCCGCCACGTAAAAACCACTTCCAGTGAAGAAGCAAGGCAAAGCCTCGGATGAGACCCCCCCTTATGATGACGACCACGGCAAATGTTTAAAGGACTACGATTTGAGGGCATGCACCTGGAATGTCCGGACCCTTAATGGGGAAGGTGCCTCTGCCCGGCTGGTTGATGTCCTCGTAAGGACAAAAGCTGACATCACCGCCATCCAAGAAATGCGTTGGACGGGGCAAGGCAAACAATGTCTGGGGCCTTGCGACGTCTACTACAGCTGTCATGTAAAGGAGCGCAAATTCGGAGTTGGATTTGTGGTGGGAGAGAGACTCCGTCGCCGAGTACTGTCGTTCACCCCGGTGGACGAGCGTCTAGCCACAATCCGCATCAAAGCGAGATTCTTCAACATCTCGCTCATCTGCGCCCATGCCCCGACGGAAGAGAAGGATGAGGCATCCAAGGATCTCTTCTATGAGCGCTTGGAGCGCACGTACGAGCGCTGCCCCCGTCATGATATCAAAATCGTGCTTGGCGACTTCAATGCCAGGGTGGGCAAAGAAGGGATCTTTGGAACCACCGTCGGAAAATTCAGCCTCCACGACGAAACGTCCGACAACGGATTGAGGCTGATCGACTTCGCCGGGGCCCGAAACATGGTAGTATGCAGTACTAGGTTCAAGCATAAAAAGATCCATCAAGCTACCTGGCTGTCTCCGGATCGAAAAACGAGAAACCAAATCGATCATGTTGTGATAGACGGAAGGCACGCTTCCAGTGTTTTAGACGTACGCACACTCCGAGGCCCAAACATCGACTCGGACCACTATCTTGTTGCAGCCAAGATACGCACCCGCCTCTGTGCAGCAAAAAATGTGCGCCCAAATATGCAAGGAAAGCTTAACGTCGAAAAGCTGCAATCACAACAGACAGCCAGCGCTTTCGCTACTCGACTCTCACACCTGCTCTCAGAGAGCACTCTTCAACAAACCGACATATGCGAGCAGTGGAACCACATTTCCCGCTCATTAAGTACCGCCGCCGAAGAAGTAGTCGGATTTCAGCGAGCCCGAAAGAACAACTGGTACGATGAGGAGTGTCAGGAAGCTGCAGAGAAAAAAGATGCCGCCTACAGGGCCACGCTGCGATCGGGCGCAACGCGCGCTATGTGGGACCGCTATATGGATCTGAAGAGGGAAGCGAGACGTATTTGCCGCAACAAGAAGAGAGAGGCAGAAATACGTGAGTGCGAAGAGCTTGAAATGCTGGCCGACAGGAGGAATGCCCGAAAATTTTACCAGAGAGTTAGGCGACTTACGGAAGGTTTAAAGACCGGGGCGCACTCCTGTAAGAACAATAATGGCGACCTAGTAACTGATGTCCAGAGCGTACTTAAATTATGGAGGGAACACTTTTCCGCCCTACTAAATGGTAGCAGCACGGAAAGTTGTGGAGAAGAAGAACCCGAGCCTGCAGTCGATGATGACGGAGTCGACGTTCCACCGCCTGACTATGACGAGGTACGTATAGCAATAACGCGGCTGAAAAACAACAAAGCCGCTGGAGCTGACAGCCTGCCAGCTGAGCTATTCAAGTACGGCGGCGAGGAGTTGATAAGGTGCATGCATCAACTCTTGTGCAGAATATGGTCAGATGAACGCATGCCCGACGACTGGAATTTAAGTGTGCTCTGCCCAATCCACAAGAAAGGTGACCCCGCCATTCGCGCCAACTACCGCGGGATCAGCCTTCTAAGCATAGGTTACAAGGTCTTATCGAGCGTATTGTGTGAAAGACTGAAGCCCACCGTCAATGAACTGATTGGGCCTTATCAGTGTGGCTTTAGACCTGGCAAATCCACCATAGACCAGGTATTCACAATACGCCAAATCTTGGAAAAGACCCGCGAGAAAAGGATCGACACTCACCACCTATTTGTCGACTTTAAAGCCGCTTTTGACAGCACTAAAAGGAGTTGGCTATACGCCGCTATGTCTGAATTTGGCATCCCGTCAAAACTCATACGGCTGTGTAAAATGACGTTGAGCAATACCACCAGCTCCGTCAGAATTGGAAAAGACCTCTCCGAGCCGTTCGCCACAAAACGGGGTTTCAGACAGGGCGACTCCCTTTCATGTGACTTCTTTAATCTGATGTTGGAGAAGATAACAAGAGCTGCAGAACTGAACCGCTCAGGAACAATTTACTACAAGAGCGTGCAATTGCTGGCTTATGCCGATGACATCGACATCATCGGTAACAAAAACCGCGAAGTCTGTTCTGCCTTTTCCAAGTTGGATAGGGAAGCAAAGCGCATGGGTCTGGTGGTAAACGAGGACAAGACGAAGTATCTCCTGTCATCAAACAAACAGTCAGCACATTCGCGCCTTGGCTCCCACGTCACTGTTGACAGTTACAATTTCGAGAAAGTAGAGAATTTCGTTTACTTGGGAACCAGCATTAACACCGATAATAATGTCAGCATTGAAATCCAACGTAGAATCACTCTTGCCAACAAGTGCTACTTTGGACTGAGTAGGCAATTCAGGAGTAAAGTCCTCTCTCGACGTACGAAAACCACGCTCTATAAGTCACTCATCATGCCCGTGCTGGTATATGGCGCAGAAGCATGGACAATGACAACATCCGATGAGGCGGCTCTTGGGGTGTTTGAGAGAAAGATTTTGCGGAAGATTTACGGTCCTTTACGCGTTGGCGACGGCGAGTACCGCAGACGATGGAACGATGAGCTGTATGAGCTTTACAACGATATGGACATAGTGCAGCGAATTAAAATACAGCGGCTCCGCTGGCTTGGTCATGTCGTTCGAATGGACACCGACGCTCCAGCTCTGAAAGTATTCAACTCGGAACCCGCTGGTGGTAGCAGAGGAAGAGGGAGACCCCCACTGCGATGGAAAGATCAGGTGGAGAAGGACTTGGCTTCACTTGGCGTTTCCAATTGGCGTCAGTTGGCACAGAGGAGAAACGACTGGCGTGCTTTGCTGAACTCGGCCAAAATCGCTTAGGCGGTTACAGCGCCAAAAAAGAAGAAGAAGAAGATATACCCCCTGTCACCTGCTGCCCGGCAGGATATCACCCTGACATAGGTGCGCTCCTCAGAGGTGGAAACCGTATGGTAGTAGGCGACTTTAATGCGCACCACGATCTTTGGCACTCAAGCCTGTCAAACGATCGTAGGGGAACTGACTTGGCTGAGCAGATAGACGATTCGAGATTCTGCACAATGAACGACGACGCACCCATCAGGATTATGGGCAGCTGCTGCAGCTCGCTAGACATAACAATAGTCAGCGCTGGTCTGATAAACAGCATATCATGGCGACCTTTGCTGACTTTGGCATCAGACCACCTGCCCATAGTCTTCTCGATCAACTTTTCTAAAGCTGATTGGAAAGGCTTCGCGGAATTTACTGTAAACACCTTCGCTGCTCTCCCCTCACCAACCGACGTCCACCTTGGTGAACGTAAGTTCCTCAGGGCTGTCACCGCTGCTGCAGATCGCTTCGTACCGGCAGGATGTATCACCGGCCCACGCCCAAATTTCCCTGCTGAAGCGGCTGTTCTAGCCGATGAGCGGGACAGCCTTCGTCAGGCCGATCCCGGAGATCCCCGTATCAGGGATCTCAACGCGGAGATTCGGGAACTAGTAAACGTACATACGCGGAAGAAGTGGGAAGAGCACCTGAAGACCTGCAACTTCACCTCTGGTGTGAGTAAGCTTTGGTCAACCGTGAGGTCACTGTCCAATCCGACGAAGCACGACGACTGAGTCGAAATTTCTTTCGGCGACCATGCTTCGTCGGACCCGGAGCTATGCGCGAGCTATTTTAGCCGGCAGTTCATACTGCGTCCTCCGGTGGACAAAGCCAAGCGCCGAGTGACCAGAAGGCTGCACAAACTGCCAACAACCTGTGCCCCCCTTGCTTTCACTTGCGGTGAAGTTCAGGTGGCCATTGGGAAGGCGAAAGCCTCCAAAGCAATGGATCCCGGCGGAATATGCATGCTGATGCTGAAAAATTTGGGTCCTGCAGGAGTAGCGTACCTAACGGAGGTCCTCAATTTGTTAATGGCCACTCTCATCATCCTAAACATCTGGAAGGTGGGGAGAGTGGTTCCACTGCTCAAACCGGGGAAACCTACCAACATAGGAGATTCTTATCGTCCGATAACACTCCTTTCCCCGGTAGCGAAGACACTCGAGGCCTTGCTACTCCCGTACTTCACAAACCACTTGACCCCAGCGAAGCATCAGCATGGTTTCCGTAAAGTGCACAGTACAACAACAGCACTTAACGCCATAAACACTCAGATAACTCGTGGCCTTAACCGTAAACGTCTCTGTGAGAGAACGATTCTAGTAGCGTTGGACCTGTCAAAGGCTTTTGACACTGTCAGCCATTCCACGCTACTAGAAGATATAGAGGCTTCCTCTCTCCATCAGAGGTTCAAACGGTGGTCGGCAAATTATCTAAGTGGTCGACACTCGTCGGTAATGTTTAGAGACAAATCGAGCAAACATAGAAAAATAAAACAGGGGGTTCCACAGGGTGGTGTCCTTTCCCCACTACTGTTTAACTTTTACATTTCAAAGCTCCCTCAACCACCAGAGGGAGTCTCGATTGTCTCTTACGCCGACGATTGCTCGATCATGGCGACTAGGAATGGAATTGATGACCTGTGTTCGAAAGTAAATGGATATCTCTCTGAACTTTCTCGCTTCTTCACTGCAAAGTGTCTAGCCCTCTCCCCTACGAAATCCTCTGCGACCCTGTTCACAACCTGGACGAAGGAGGTCAGGCCACCGCTAGGAATTCATGTCGATGACGCACCAATTCCGACAGTGAATAATCCTAAAATACTCGGAGTAACATTCGACAGCCTGCTCTCCTTCTCTGCGCACGCAACCGCTATTGTCAATAAAGTACAGAGCCGCAACAAGGTCCTCAAGTCGCTAGCCGGCTGTACTTGGGGCAAAGACAAAGAAATGTTGCTGGCAACATACAAGGCAATAGGCCGGACGGTTTTAAACTACGCAGCACCAATATGGTCGCCGGGGACTAGTAGGACGCAGTGGACGAAGCTACAGACGGTACAAAACACAGCACTTAGGACAGCGACCGGATGCCTCCTGATGTCACCAGAACACCACCTCCACGACGAGGCGAAAATGCTTCCAATTAGGGAGCACAACACGATGCTCTACAAGCAGTTTCTGGTTGGGAGCCACAGATGTGGCCACCCAAATAGTCAGCTGCTTGCAGAGGAGCCCTCGTCGAGGCACGTCAGGAGGCATCTATATGAACTCTCAGCCTCTGGACCCGTCAGCTCACAGACAGGCCTTGAACGGCATTCACAGAGATGCAGTCTCGAGTTATGTAGACTCAAGACCTGTGAATGCCATTCTAGGCACACAAACACCGGACATTGACGCGACGGAGCTCCATCTGCCTCGGGAGACCAGAACAACCATAGCCCAACTTTGCTCTGGCGACTGCAGCAGGCTAAATTCCTACCTGAGTGGGTTAAATGCGGATGTGCCGATCGAATGTCCGGCATGCGGAGAGACCCCCCACGACTCGAAACATCTCTTCGCATGCCCGGAAAACCCCACAACCCTAACGGCGTCGTCCCTATGGACCGACCCCATAGAGGCTGCCGTTAGTGGAACTCGACGACAACGACTGAGATATCAGCCGATCTGGGCGGGGTTGTTGTAGCCGGTACAACAACAACAACCCGATGCCACCTTCGCTGCGCTCCCCACACCAACCGACGTCCACCTTGGTGAGCGTAAGTTCCGCAGGGCTATCACCGCTGCTGCAGCTCGCTTCGTAGCGGCAGGATGCATATCGGACTCGGTCCAAATTTCCCTGCTAAAGCGGCTGTTCTAGCCGATGAGCGTGACAGCCTTCGTCAGGCCGATCCCGGAGATCCCCGTATCAGGAATCTCAACGAGGAGATTCGGCAACTAGTTGTT
>NW_023463555.1:0-13471 GCF_013731165.1 Rhagoletis pomonella | reverse complement strand
AAAAAAACCTCTACGTAATAAAATTAAAAAGAAAACTCTTGCAACTTGAACTCTACATAGCACATTGTAGTTATCGTCGAAATATAAAAAAAAAGTCCATTCAAACTTCTAAATAAATGCGTCAGTTTTCATTGGACTCAAGTTTATGCTTCTTTGCTTTCAAAAAACAACAAATATGCGTAAAGTGAACCCACAATATACAAAGCTGGTACAATTTTTTTTAAAGAATACGCCATTTTTAACCGACTTCACAAAAGGAGAAGGTGATCAGTTCGTCGGAATATTTATTTTTATTTTTTATTTTTATGTATGTTACCACGTTAACCGATTTCTTTAATTCTTTTTTTTTTAAAGGAAAGGTGTTACCTCACAGGTGGTCCCATACTAATTCGGTTTAAATCCGATCATTGGATCATGAAGAATTTAACGATAATCTTAAATTTTTTTTTATGAGAATTGAAGTCGGTTTTATTTTTTGCTTAAAAATTACTTGTTACACAAACAAAGAACAAAAAGCGCATGCTTGAACAATCGTGTGATAAGTTTGGGGCAATTATTGTCACTAAAATGCTTTTCGCCAACTTGCGGCAATCGAAATTGTATAAAAACAGGCAACCATGTGACTGTAGAGAATTTGATTAGGACAATTTTTTATATTGGGCTCCAATACAGTACAATAAAAATTGTTCCAGATTGGTGCATTTGTATTTTCAATTCATGCTGGGTGAAAGAGTTCAAAATTCGAAATAAAGTTTAATACGATTTTTCATGATTTTAGGGCAAATAAGCACCTGAAAATTTAAGAGCAAAGTGTGATTTTCGAGGAAACCGGCTGACACTTTTTTTTCAAATCTTTCTAGATTTTTCAAAAATCAATATTTTGCAATTCCGTTTTTTGATTGTAGAAGTGTTTTTGATTCTTGAAAATTTTAAAAGTTTTGAAAATTGATTTGGAAAAATCAAAAGACTAAATTTTCTCAAAAATCATCATTTTTTATTTTCTTGAAAATTTGTTTATAGTTACTAGTTTAAAAAGATAACTTTTTCCAATAGGTTTGATGCCCGCTAAATCGTCTCGAATGTCGTAAGAATTTTTTTGCCAGAAAATAAGAAGACTTAGTATTATTTATATATACATTTTGTTATTTGATCTGAGTAGTCTTTTTCATGCTATTCCTTTGCAAATTTAAAAATTTAAAAAACTTTAAAATTAACGAAATGGAAGATATTTGTTGAAAAAACAAATAACTCGATTATCTCAAAATCATAAAAAATCATATAATTCTTCTCTTAAAATTTTATTTAAAGTATATGCGTGTTGTGACTCCTGCTCGCTTTTGCTTACGATTACGGTTCTTATTATTTTTACCGAGTAACTACAAAAATATTTTCAAAAATGAAAAAAATATGGTATTGCGAAAATAGAGTTCTTAGATTTTTCAAAAAGTTTCCACCGTTATATTAATTTTCAAGTTTGTGAAGAAAGAGTATGAAAAATGGAGATCAAGAAAATAATGTAATTATGAATAATATATGGCGCTACATTAGCCAAAATACTGAGTCTTTTAAATTTCAGAAAGAATATTCTTGCGATTTTCGGGGCGTTTTAGCGGGCCCGAACCTATTGTAAAAAGTTCTCTTTTTTATCGAGTAACCAGAAACATATTTTCAAGAAAATAAAAAATTATGGTTCTGAGAAAATTGAGTCTTTTGATTTTTCCAAAAACGGACGCCATTTTGTTAATTTTCAACCTTCCAAGCATGCAAATATAGAGCATCAAAAATACTTCTACAATCAAAAAACCAAATTGAAAAACATTGATTTTTGAAAAAACTATGTAGAGAGATTTGAAAAAAAATGCTCAGCCATTTTTCTCTCGTAACTCAGCAAATTTTTTTTTCGCAAAACAAGAAAACATGAAAAATCGTATTAAACTTGATTACGAATTTCGAACCCACCCACCCTACATGAATCGAAATACAATCAGCCATTAACATTTTTTTTTAATTTCCTATACAAAGGTATGTAATTTTTTGTATTTTAATTAGCTACACATACATTTTTTTTTTTTTTTTTCAAAAACAACTATTCTGATGAAGATTTTTTTGTAACCCAAGTTCCTAAAAAAGGTCGCCGCTTTTCAGTTATGTATGTATAAGCAACCGCGTGTATTTGGAGGCATTGCCTATCGCGGATGCAAAACTCAAATATTTAAAAAAAAATTGTAAGGCTTTGGTTATTCCAAAAGAATATCTGTGGACATTTGAAAAACAACTTAAGTCTATCTTTCACGTACAAAGAAAATATCATATGCCGGCAAAGCTCTTTTTACCATCAGAGCAATCAATTTTATTTAAATTTACACATTCAGTTGTTGAAAACAGAAACATTTTTATAGGTTGTGATAAAATAATTTTACATTTCTTTCGAATTGCAACGGTTTTCTCTTTTGACGGTAAAATATGTTTTGTCAACATATGCTATTTTGTATGTCCGTGAAAGACAGACTTAAGCTATTTTGTCAAATATCCACAGATATCGTCCTTTTTATAAAAATTTTAAGTACAAGAATAAGGTTCGTGATGCCTAAACCCAACTTTTCAGAAGTTGGTTATAATTTCCTAAATAAATATGTATATATTGAATTTATTGATCCTCAATGAATGGGATTATTTTTTCCTTATTTTTTTGTTCCAGAAAGATCAATGTGCTAAATCTCAGCGAATGAAAGAGGTGCAAATACATAAACTATGTCAGATGAAAAGGCAAAATGAATAAGTCATTTTCAAGTAACGAGTTTACGAGAGCATTAAACTTTAAAAAACTTGACTTCCCAATATTTTAATTTTTACAAATTCATGTTTCTGGCATAAGGGCGACGATATACTTGTATAATACAAAATGCATATGATTGACCGACTTCATACACTGAGAAAAGAGTTTATTCACATCAACTTAACATTTTTTTCGAACACAAAATGTGGTAACTACTGAGTACTTTCGCTCACTTTAACTCAGTTTTCAATTTGGTCGCAGTTTTGTACCAATCTCGTATAAGTAATATGCTATAATCTCCCGAACAACTTTGAGCCAAAAATTATTAATGACGGTGCACAATTTCATTTCGAAAATCTTCGGACACCCAGCTATCCAATCAGTTACATTAAAACTTTAGTAGGCCCAGCTAGGTTTAATTTTTTTTTTAGGTTTTAAAAGAAAAAATACACAATAATATCAAATTTTTAAGTTCTTCTCTAGAAAGGAATCAATATCTATACAAGCTATTCCATAGTAATCCCTATTTAAGTTATTGTCAGTCTTAAAATGTTTTTTCTGCTCAGTTCAATTTTGTTCCCGCACCTACATACATAATTAAACTAGCCCGTACACACACATGGTGGCCTGTAAATACATTTGTTTGTATTTGTGTTTGAATGCACAATATTTTGGCAGCCATATGAAATTTGTTTATATTTTCTATTTGCCTCTGTCGTCATTGTTATTTCACCAAATATTTAACATCACCTGTCATTTCACTGAGCAAATATGCATAAAGTAGAAGCGCACATTCAAGCATACATACATACATACATACATACCTATGTACCACACACTTATCTTGTCTCTACTGCAAACACAGGTGTGCAAAAGCAACAAATAATGAGCAAGAGCTGTGTGCAGATAATAATATGCTCATTTATTCATTGAGACTGCTGTAGATCGCAAAGCTAACTCACCAAAAAGTAAACATGGGAACTTTCGCTTTAAACGGCTAGCATCCGACTCAACTCCCTGTCGCTACGTCTTGATAGTAGTGGCTTATGAGTAAAGGTAATTTTAAGAGTTTTTACATAAATTTACCACCATTTAAGTATGCAAGTAACTACGTAAATAGGACAGTTTCTTCGTCGTGTAGGTTGTGCCCTGCCCTTTATTTATTTGTCTTTCCGAATTCCTAAGCTTAATTAGATAATTGCTGATAATGCGCGAGGCTCAAAAGTCGATTTTAATTCCTGTTTTCTCTCTCTTCACCATAATAGTTTGGATATTTCACTGACATAAAAAAACCCGCGCCGAAATAATTTAGTTTAGTGGAAATGCAAATTTTAACAAAAACTAATCATTCGAAATAGTGAAACTGTACGTCATCTTCTTTAGTTTAAATAAGCTGACAAATAGTGATAATAATATGCTAGATGTGATCCCAGTCCGGTGGCAAATTGGACATATTTTGTCAATTATAATTTTTATCTTAATATTAATATCGGCGCTTGGATATTTTCGTGGTCTCTATCTTAAGCACTTTTGTTATGCATACGTGCAATTCTCACGAGTTGTTTTTTAGTGTTACTCCCTTTTCTCGCCAGAAAAAAAAACGCCAGAAATAAGCTCAATAAAAAATTTTGAATTTCGCCTAACTGTTCTGTTGGTGGTGGAACCTTTAGGTTGAAAGAAAACTTCTGACCAAATTGTATGCAAGGGGTCGAGTCTAACCGTTGGTTGATTTGACACGGAATTACTCAATTACAATTACAATATAATTCAGATAATGAAATATATGTATATTTTCTTTGTTTGTTTAAGTGACTTGAAAGTGGACTATACTTTGGGATTGTAGGCCACATGATTTCCAGAGAAGTACTATCATTTTTTATGTGTTTTTACAACATCGTTGCTTCTTGGGATAAAATTGAAATATAGTTTTATTGTTCTTCATTGCAGGAGGTTTGAAACAAAGTTGATGATTTATTGCTAGTATGCAAATCGAACTATAATTATCAACTTACTTATCGGCTTAAAATAGTATAAAAGAATTAGCCCTTCATATCATTCAAAAGACGAAATGTTTAATTTAAAAAAATATATATATTATAATAAAATTTTAAGGATTTTAGATATTGGGTATGGTAGGACGAAATGTCGCCATTTTCTAATTGTCAGGTTGTTATTCTGGCGACGAAAAAGTGACAAAGGAACTACATTCTGTTTTTGCATCATCGATGTAATTTTTCACAAAATTTTTATACCCGAGCGCACTTGTGCACAAGGGTATATTAATTTTGTTCACATAACGGTTGTTTGTTACAGCCAAAACGAATCGAAATAGATATAGACAAATGTATACATAAATGCTCAGAATGAATAGAGAAATCGATTAAGCCATGTCTGTCTGTCCGTCCGTCTGTCCGTCCGTCCGTGTACACGATAACTCGAGCAAAAATTGAGATATCTCAACGAAATTTGGTATGTAGGTTTCCGTTAATCCAAGGTAGGTTGGTATTGAAAATGGGCGAAATCGAACTGTAACCACACCCACTTCCCATATAACGGTAATTTCCAGAAATACGAAAACTGCGATATTTTAGTAACTACTGAAGATAATTCACTCAAAATTGATATTTACAATAATTTTAAGACGAGAAATAAGAATATTATAAATTTTTGGAAAATGGGCATAGCCACGCCCACTTATGGTTATATGTGTATATCTTGGTAACCGCTTTACCAATTTCTTCCAAACTTGGCACAGTTGTTGGTCTTGATACAGCATACTAAATGGCCGAAAATTTTTAAAATCGGACAATAACCACGCCAACAGTCCACAGGGTAATTTAGAGAAATACGAAATCTTCGATAAATCAGTAAATATTAGAACTAATTTATTCAAAATTGACGTTTGCAACAATTCTACGTTACGTTTATGGTAAAATTTTGGAAAATGGGCGTGGCACCGCCCACTAATGATTACATATATGTATCTCGGTAACCGTTATACCAATTTGTACCAAATTCGGTATTTTTATTGTGCTTGCCACATAAAAGCAAAACGTTGAAAATTATTGAAATCGGACTAAAATTACGGCCGCTTTTCATATAACGGTAAATTTCAGAAATGCTTGAAACTGCAATATTTCGAAATTTAAAGACGCGAATTTACTCAAAATTTATACACCCCGGCTTACCATCTAGCGGTAGCTTTCGTAAAGGTGGAAGAACATATATTTAATACTTGCGCCGGGTATTTAATGTTCGGCTCCACCCGAACTTAGACTTTCTTACTTGTTATTGTCAAAATGTATTTGCGTCTGAAACATATTTTCATAAAAAGAAGCTTAACTAAGCAGATTATGGAGGCAAATAAATGCTTCAAGTTTTATTATTTTTTAATTAAATTTTTATATATTCCACATGGCCCTCCATGGTACTAAAAAGTCTTCTTTGACAGAATGTTGTTTTTGCTGTAATGCTGCTACCTTGTTTCATATGCCTTGGTTACTAGTTTGTGGCTGCGATTTCCATTGAAAGTACATAACAAAATATAAATGAAAGAATAAAGAGGGAAATTCACGTGGTCGCAGCAGTCCACTAAAGCTCTCAAATTAATTGTTAAGTGAGATGAAAACTTTATAGATTAATTAAAATTTGGGTTTAATCTTTGTTAAAGATTTATTGCTCAATTCCGGTTCAATAAAAATGCACTCTCCACCACTCTAAATGAAGTGGAATAATAAAAAAATATATATCCGCCCAGCTCTTCTTCAATTGGCTACAACATTGAGGTTCTTAGCTGAAGTAGTTTACCATAGCCCAGTAGAGAAAGATGGACCTTGACTACTTAAAATGGTAGCCCAGTCTTGCCACTGCTGAGCCACTTTTACCCGGTCATCGTTGTAATCGGCTTTGGCTTTGTCTGGATTGCGCTCCATAAACTCCAGCGAAAAACTTCTTAATTCCGCAAACTAAAAACCTTGTCAGATTTATTCAAATGAAATAAATTAAATACAGAACACCAAATACACTTAACAATCGGATTCGAAAGGATTAAAGAAGAAGACTCTGCAGCTACGATGTGATCCAATTCCGATTCCGATAGAAATTGGATTTTAGAATAGTCCTGATAAATTGCACAACACGCCGCAGTGCTAAATAGAAAACAATAATAGATACGCACTTGTAAATACATGTATGTATGTATATAAGTATATATATCACATTTGTTTGTTTCTCTTGTACCATCACCGTAACTGGAAAACTCAACTCAACCGCCAAATTGCAAACCTCCTGTCTGATCGACCAATATGTCCATTTTTGTTGTTGTTTCAGTGTGACAGAGTAGTACAAGTGGATAACAATGTAGTATACTACGTGCCTGTGTGTATGTATGTATTTATATATTTTATAAAAAGTGGCTTTTCATCGCCATTGATTGCTTTGCTGGTAATAACTGTCGCCCTGTCGCAAGCCTACTTTACGTATAGATTCATTTAAATTTTTTTATACCTTATACTATTTTCATACTCTTTATTTTCTTTTTTGTTTCTTTTTAATCCTTCTTTATCTTCATACTTTAATTTAATTTCAATTTATTTCATATTCTTACTCTGTTTTTATACAGATAACTATACTTTATTTTATGTTATAAAAAATATATAAAATCCATTGATACACTTGCTTTTATTCATTTTCTTTCGCCCTATTTTGCATCATTGCCATGGTTTTACCTGAACACTTATTGGCATTGGCCATCTTCAGTCGTCACGACCAACTAACTACGTAAAATGTGTGATCAGTATAACACTAAGTAATTATTGGCTGCATTAATCATTACTTCATGTCAATGTGCATCAAATAACTGCACACAATTCACAATGCTACGGAAAACTAAAGACTTAAGTAGCGAACCTGATGAGTACATACATAGATTATTATAGTATATGAATAAGTATTCATCGAAATGGCACTAAAACCACTTCACTCCGTGAGAAGTATAAATTGAGATAAATATAAATACAAGAAGATATTAATTTATTTCTTAGCTTTTAGAAATTTGAAAATGTTTTGAAATTAAAATTGACCTCAGGTTTATAGTTACACTAAAATTTTACACATGACTGCAAACAGATTGCATCGAGTTAACGTAAAAACGGTAATCGCAAAAGCCAAATTGTGGCAAATTTTGCGAAATTTTAATGTTTACACCAAACCCCAACCAACAATCAAACAGCAATAATCTACAGCGAAGCTTTCGCAGCGCAATGTTGTTGAAATGAGCGGCAACTAGCTTGAACGATAACAAATGCAGGCAGTCAACAGTAAAGATATGACTTGCAAAAAGCAGGCATTGTGCGAAATGAGTACAACAAAAATGGCAGCATAATTTCTACACAAAATACAATGCGAAAATAGCAGGCATGCAAAAGCCGGTTCGGCAAGGTCTGCTGCAATCGAATGAATGAATGGTTATGAAAATTCTCCATAGCGAAGTTAAGAGAAAACACCACTTAAATGATGTCTTCTAGAGAGCGAGAGAGAGGGCGAGAATATTTCGAACCTACTATATGCACTCACTCGATAACGTGCATTTAAAAAATGCAACAATAACGAAACGCATGGAAGCAGTGTTGCCGCACCCGCAAAATATAATTTACCAAAATCGTTCAAAAAAGTTAGCAAATCCCGTTAAAATTAAGCAACTTATTTAACGTGTCTTCATAAAACGAAAAATGCTTGGAGTTACTGTTTGTTTCTTCTCAAGCTTGGTAAATTGGTTAAGAAAATAAAAAGTAAGCAAGTAAGTAAGTAAAGGTAATCTAAGGCTCAGTTTTGTCGTCAAATGTAAGCATTTTATAGTCTAACAGCTGCTTAATTTGAAAACTATTACACATTCTTTCATATATGCATGTATTTAGGTATAATTTTTTGAATGCATGCATAAAACGAGTTTGGTATCATGTTTTCCATAATGTATGTATTGATCTTGTCACGCAAATGAAGGGACCTAAAGTTCTATGTCGACTCCGAACGGCAAGTGGTTTTTTATGAGAAGCGATTTCATTTATACGTACGGTGACCATCCGTCCTTTATTTTAAAGAATAGTCCCTTATTTTAACCCCCTGTCCTTCATAATTTTTTTCAAAATAAAGGACGCCTTTTGTCCTTTATTTCTTAAACTGTCCTTTAAACCAGCTCTGCATGTTTCAGAGGTAAATTTTTAATCTCAGAATATGAAAAATAAAAATGTCCCTTATAAATATAATGAAAACTTTCGCCAGTTTGTTTCGCACCTCACTTGAGGGTTTCTATTTAATCGATAATCTTTGTACAATCTATAAAGCATAGAGAAAGTTGTGCCCAGGATCGTGTTGCACGCTGAGCTTCCAGTTGCACTGAAAGAGAACAATAAACCCCCTGCTGCACAGTGGTTCAAAACTGGAATTCATTAACTCCATTTTGCACTTAATTTGATTAATTTTATTTTTTTTTTATGAAAGCTTACAATATTTGCAAGAGACCAGTTTAGCCTGATTTCTGAATTTTAATTTGATTATATTAAATTTTTTAGTGCAAAATGCAGAAAAAGTAGCAATTTTGAAGAAAATGGATTCTCCTGTTCCAGTTAATAAATGTTACATAACAAAAACTTGTTGAAAACAATAGTATGGTTCTCCCAAAACAAAAAAATATACAACAAAAATTGAAAAAAATGGCATTAAAAAAATGTTCACCAAAATAAAATTTTTTTTTTGGTTTTTAGTAAAAGTTGGTGGAAAAATTAAGGCTGTGGTGGATTATGAACATTGAATTCCAATTTTAAACCGCTATGTGTTGGTTTCGCCGTGCAGTATGAATAATGGTAAACGCATTTTGGTAGCAAAGGATGGCGAAGTCCTTGAAAAGGATTTGTACTGTAACTTGTAAATATTTGATTTAAATTACGATATGGGCAAGGTACTTTTATCATACAAGTTTTATGTACGTATTCCCAAATCAGTTTGAAAAAAGTGCCCTTTAGTTTACGTTGGTTAATATGGTCACCGTATTTATACGGGATCTGGATGACAGTCTTCCTAAAATAAAATTGAAAAATTTATTGAAATGGTAACTCTTCTGACTAGGAATTTTTGAGGAAAATTATCCTTTTTGACTTTTTAATCAACAAATTCAGCAAAACGAAGAAAAATTTAACATTTTAACAGACAGGAAAAAATTAATCAGTTTTGCTTAAATTTAAGCTAAACGGCAACGCTGCATGGAAGGCGGTTAGTTTGTTTGCTGCGTTGCAGAAACACGCGCATGCGCTTAGCGCCGTCTGGCGTGTTGTTGGTGGTTAGCGGAAATAACCTGTTGACAAATATTTGATTACTAACTAAAATGTGGGTATGTATATATGAAGTATGTACATAATAATAGATGCAACTAGTCACATGTTTTTAGGTAAATATAGAAGAAGGAAACCTGAAATAAAAAATAATATACAAACTTAATAAATATGTAAATAATATGTAAATAAATAAGTGAAATTATGTAAATAATAAGTGAAATTATATGAAATACAAAGTAAAATGAAAAATAAAATGAAAAAAAAAAATAAAAATAAAAATAAAATCAGATAAAACGGAATAAAATTAAACAAAGTATATAAATTCAAATCAAAAAGTGATATGAAATAAATAAGCTTCAATAAAATAAAAAGAAAATTTAATCAGATAATAATTAAATAAAACAACACAACAATGTATCTCAATTAAAACTAAATAAAAAAATTCCAAAATTAAAAAAAATAAAAAATAAAAAATAAAAAATATATCTAAATTTAAACAAAAAACTATATAAAAAAATTAAATTTCATAACATAACACAATGATTCGATCTTAAAATATTTCGTGCCTACAATAACTACATAATAATTATAATTCCGCGTTGAAACTTTTTGATAAGTGATTGAACGAGCTGCTCCTCCAATTTTTGGTGCGCGTTTTTTTTTTTTTTTGATATAACACAATTGGAGGGACCTACAATTTTAAGCCATCTCCGAGCGCAAATGGTTTTTATGATAATCTTTTCCAAGGTAGAAATACGTATCTACACTCCTTCATATTTTACTATGATTTCTGGCAGGCAATCAGCATAATCCGAACGTTTTATCTAATTATTAGAAAATTTTGCAAATCTTCTCTTCTTTGAAAGACCTGGCTGCCCGTAGTCGGCAATGTTCATTGCAAGCTAAGCAGACTTAAAAATTAAGTTTACGTATTATTTTAAAATTTATTTATGCTTCTACCTACAGTCGAAGCAATTGCAGGTGAAATAGACTAGGCTTAAAGCTGACTGTCATATTGGTAGTTTCAATGCGGTAAGCAACTTGAAATTTACATTGCAGGGCGGACAAAAAATGTTGATAATGCCTACGATAATTTTCACATTATGAAGTTTATTAATTATTACAATGTAGAAGAGTTTATCTAAATCAAGAGACTTAACATCGGAATAGTTCAGCTCATCTGGCAACCACGGTACCTATATTCCCTGCAGGGAAAGTTACTAGTTGTGAACTAAAATTCTACCAGTTTGCGTTTCAGCTCAACTAGTTCACGTTCTATCCTTTTTCAATATTAGCGACTGGTATTTTTAACATTGCGATGTCCTACGAGATGTCAATTGTCAGGCTATGCATCAGCATCTACTAGTAGAAATACTAGTAGCATCATACCAGTTGATGAGATAGTCTGCCAATTCATCCCCGTTGAAAAGCATTAGTATGCCATTTTGCTCGCGCCGCTCCAACAGTCGCAATGGCCGACAGAGCAAAGCACTCGCGTGGTATGCCTGAGGTACCAGGTTCAAGCCCGGGTGCAGGGAAAATTTAAAATTTTTTTTTTTTTTAATAATTCTTTTATTTATAGTTTTTATTTAGGGTTTTTTTGTTATTCTTAAATTTAATTAAAAAAAAAAACATTTTTTTTTAATCTATTTTTTATGGCACAAGTATTTCTTCCCATATATTTGTTTCTTTTTTTTTGTAATGCAACTAGATTTTTAAGTTTGTTATTTATATTTAAATTGAAATAATTATTCCTACGTACATTGATCTAACTTTAAAAATCTTAACCACCTCCAAGCGGCTTCGAACCTGCGATCCCAGAACCAGAACCAGTAGTCTTCACGTGACGCCACAGCCGACATTTGTAAGAAAAGCAATTGATTGCGTTTTATTTTAGGCTTTGGCAATTCAAAGGCAAATGTCGCTGTCGAAAATGTCGAACTGGTAGGCACATACTAGTTTATGAACTAGTATTTTTTTCTAACTGGTTTGGGTTTTCACTGCAGGGTTATTGCCAGTCGTATTCGAAACGACACTTAAAGAACTACTAGCCCACGTTGAGAATACGCATGTATTTAAGTTGTACAGAAGAAGAAATCAAGTTTCACACACTCAACAGTAGAATAGAGAAACGCGAGACAAGTTTGCTGGGTCAACATAAAGTTCGTCGAAGATAACTATTACACGTGGCAGCTTTTATCCGTTCGTGGGTACTTCAGAATATATTTGCCAGAATTGGTCAAAACTGCGGATCCGAAATGCAGCTCGCGATGGCAGCATTAGTTGCGTAGCCTCAAGAAAACTGGCAAGTAAATTAAGCAGCTATGCTGAAAATGTACTCCGAGTGAAAATAAAGGACGTAGACGCAGGTACTTCGGATCGATGGATACTCAAATGAAAAGTATGGAACGTGACCTTGAAGAAGTTAGAACAGTGCTCTCAGTATGGACGGATTTTTTTTTATCTTCCTACATAAGTACCACTACTGCGATTTCAAATTTGATGCTGCATTAGCCATGTTAAACCCCCTTTAAAAAAAAAAACAGCCAATAAAATTTCATTTCAGCCGACATAAAGATATTGCATAGCTTCTGAGCAGGGCGAACCACAACAACGGCAGCTGATCAATGGCCGTCTAAGAGAAACTCTGACTGACACCTTTCAAAAGGTCAAAAGTTACAAACACGACGACTAACCGCAGACAATCTGTTTCGATAGAAATAAATAAAATAAATAAAATAAAAAATAATCAAATTGCAATGCATAATTAAAAAATAAAAAATTAATCCAAAATTGAAAATAAAATACACCAAATAAATATAACTCATAGGCACTGACCGAGCCAATGCTGCTCATAAATTAACACTGTTATACGAATAAAAAATATCAAAGCTGGCTAGTGAGAGTCCATAGTGAGGTTATGCAAGTGTTATTATTATTTTTTTAATAAAAAGTGCAACGCTATTTTAATACATACAGGAGTAGCATAGCAGAAGTCAATAATTGCTCACCTACAGAGCTTAACTCATTTACGGCCAAATTAAAATAAAAAAGTGATTGATATTTTTTAATGATATTTGCTGCATAATAACGGGCTGAACATTTTTATTAAATTTGAAACAACTTTTTTTGTTCGTACAGAAAAAAAAAAAAAAAACCTAGCCGAAGGTGATCATACTAGCGCTCCTTTTTCCGGTAAAGAAGTGACCTTCTCTTCTTTTCCTTTAATAATAATAATAATAATAAAAAAAAACCACACACACAAGTGTGCGGTAAAGCGCCAAATTAAAAATGTCAATCGAATGCGTATGTATGTATAATAAAAAAATTATTTGCATGTATGTATATCTAAACAGCTCTTTAAATG